>NC_081181.1:20675959-20975959 GCF_029867415.1 Vicia villosa | reverse complement strand
GCATGTATGATAGAGTTTGAAGTTCATGGTACTTACCTTCAAAAACGGCCAAACTGGAAATCAAATTTGTGCTTGTAGTTGTTACAGATGCTGTTTCTTGATCTGGACAGCTTCAATGATGATTATAGAACATGTTTGAATGCTTGGAGTGGATTGAAAACATCTGGATCAGTTGGTGGTACCCGATCTGCAGTAGGGTCAATTTGAGGATCAAGCTTGATGATTCTGATGTTGCAGGCTATATGTGATGGATTGGATAGTTCATATGTGATATATGGATGATGTTAGAAGTGTTAGTTTGGACAGAAATGAGCTTGAGTTGAATTTGGCATGATAAGGCTAGTGTTATGCATATTTGGGAAGTGAGGTAGTGATTCTGAGTTCAAGGTGTTTTTGGGGTGTGTGAATGGATCAAACAACTTCCATATGATGTTTAGGAAGTGTTAGAAGCAACACTTTGCTTAGAATTTGCAAGAGATGGAAATTGCAATTCTTCCTCTTTGAAACTCATGAAACTTGCAACTTAAGAAAGAAGAGAGAAAACCTATGATTTGTGAGGTTTTGGTGTGATTTTGAATGAGGAAATGACCTCTATTTATAGGCCAAGTTTTCTGAATACAAAGCCTTGCAAGTTGATCAAAGAATGGTGATTTGGCATTTGGAGATAAAGTGGAATCTTTCACATTAAATGCAAATGGTTAAAATGACTTAACCATGGTTAATCTTCCAAGCTTCTTATCTCTTTCCAATCTGATCTCAAATCAGAAAATATCTCTCAATTATTGCATTGGTGTATCATTACTTGCATCATTTGGTAGAATGGTTCAAAACTTTGGCCAAATGACTTGAAATTTTAAGTGAAATGATCACTAATGGCAAAATCCAAAACCATAGCTATGCTCCATATTTTTTCATGCTCTTGGACATTTTGGAAAGCTCATGTTATGTACTTCAAAACCCTAGTTGAAAGTTTCTTCAAGACCTTTAAGGAAATGGGTGAAAAAGAACCATGAACTTTGAAGAAAATGAGATTTTAAGTGAAATTTTCAAAAGATGGTGACTTTGAAGCTCCATATCTCTTAAATGGTTGATCTTATTGAAAAAAATTATATGTGACAAAGTTGTTCATTGGATCAAAATCTACAACTTTCATGTTGGAAGTTGTTTTCAGTTTGTAGGTGAAATTTTGAGTTATTCCCTTCCAAAGTTTGGAAAAAAACCATTGAAAAACACTTAGAAAATTTTCTAAGTATGAAAGTCAAACTTTTGACTTTTTGATTCTTGATTGATTTTCTTGATTTTCCTTGATCAAATGACTTCATATATCATATATTGATGATTTAAAACTTCAAAAGTCATGGTTGACCAAAATTTCCAAAAAGTCAATGATGATCTTGTACAGTTGACTTTTTCAGACGAATCGCGTTTCTGGAGATTTCAAATGAATCAGGCTATCCTCACCAAATGAATGGTATGAATGGATCACATTGAGTCATTGGAGGACCTTGAGCCAGGGTTTAAGTTGTGGCACCATGTTCTGATTAAAAAGTCAGTTGTTCAGGTGAATTAGGTTAAA
Organism: Vicia villosa; assembly: GCF_029867415.1. Lineage (NCBI taxonomy): Eukaryota > Viridiplantae > Streptophyta > Magnoliopsida > Fabales > Fabaceae > Vicia > Vicia villosa. The sequence continues at coordinate 20,974,383 of NC_081181.1, read as the reverse complement.
AACCCTAATTGTCGACCTGATGAAATTGATGATTGTGGATCTTGAATTGAGATACAATTTCCATTGGATATTTTCATAGGGATTATTTGAAGATGATTGAAACCTTTGAGTGACTCCCTGGAGCTTTTTAGGGTTTCCCAAATGTGATCCCTGATTTTAGTCCCTGATAGTTCAAAACCCTAATCTGATGATTTGAAATTTCACTATTGATCAATCCTTGTGTAGGAGATGTCTTGAGCCAATAGATTAGGTCAAAATGATGTACTTGGGGTCTTGAGGTCATGTCCCAAGTCATTAGGTCAAATCCTGAGCAAAAGTCAGGAGTATGCTGTCTTCAGTCAAAACCCTAATCTGGTTGATTCAGAGCTTTTGAGCTTGTTGAAATAAACCTTTGAGGATCAAATGTTGACTGTTGATGAAGATAGTTCATATGAGATGAAGGGAGAACAAAACCCTAATTGTTACTTGTACTGATGAGTGATTTCTTGTTTAAATCCTGTTGAGTCACAAGTAGCAAACACAAGCTATGCAATTTGTTAGAGATGCAAATGATGCATATGCAAATGATATGAGGTGGTATCTTAGGTCAAAAATTGGGGTATGACAGATGCCCCTATTTAAGTTTCTTCAACCTGAGATATGGAGATTGAAAATCTTTGTTTTGATAGGGTGGAAGAGACTTAAATATCAGAAGACGCGAATTTTGGACCTAAGATACCAAAATTGCGAATGATGCAAGGATATCTTTACCGAGGGGATATCAAGAACTGACTCCACTGGGGACAAGAGATTGGGAAGGATGTCTCAGTCCGTTTTAGGAAGAGAATCCGTTTTATCGGGAAAGCAAGTGTATGCTTCACCGGGGAATGATAGCTTTGTAAGAAAAGCTTACCTATCGACATTACTGACTATCAGCACAGTGATAGACTTGTTAAATAATGCGAAGGTGAAAGGTATGAAACTGTATTACCGACTATCAGCATTGGAATAGACTTGACATGGTAAAAAGAGTTTCAAAAGTTCGGTTAATATTACCGACTATCAGCATTGTGATAGACTTGTTAAATAATATAACCAGAACAAAAGGTTACCGACTACCAGCCTCGTAATAGAGGTTTTGAAGACATGATCAATTATCAGCCGAGTGATAAAATGATCCTGGAGACTTTGCTAGGGAAATTACTGGTTATTCAGCCTTGTGAACAGTAATAAGGCCCTGATTGTCACATGGTCTTCATGATTGATTTCCTAGAGAGGAAAAATATTTTGGAAGAGACATAAGCTGCTCGGACGATGAGGCTATTGCTTATTGTCTGTTTTTCACGACTCTATTTGGGGAATCGGAATTTGAATCTCTGGTAAAGACAAGGTTCTATCCATGAATGAATTGGAAAGAAACAGTCAAACAAGACTTTGTACCCAATGAGAGATGAACTCAACTGGGGGTTTTCTCCTTCGTTTTGAGAGGAGAAACTAAAGTAACCTTCTTCCACAAGGAATGATCTCAGTGGGGAACTAGAGAAAGAAGATGTTCTTTTCTGCTTATGGGTGACGACCTTTTGGAGAGATGACACGCCCGTACCTGTTTTTTTTTTCTTTTTTTTTTTGAGGATAGATATATCTTAAACAAGTGATTTTAAAGCAGACATTGAAAAATGCAAGAATACATAAATGATGCAAATATGTATGAAAGATGAATGTCATGAATGTCATATGCATGCTGACGAAACTGACAGACAAAGAAGTATGTACTGGAGAAGGACCAACGTCGCAATACAACCAGATACTTGGCAAATGTTCTTCAACACAGTGTAGATAACACAGGTGATGAATGGTGCTGCATGCTTTAAACTTCTCTGGGGAAGATAAGCATCTTTCTTACTGGGATGGAAGAATTTCTTCAGTGGAGATGAAAGATCTTCTTCACTGGGGATAAAAGAACTTTTTTCTACCACGAGGGGTAATTGGTTCAGGAATTCTTTTTTGGGATAAGAATACCGTTGTCTCATCATCTCTTTTGAGGAAAAGAACACTTCTCAGGGAGAATCCTTTTGTTCATCCTATGGAGATAGCTGTTGATGTTCCTTCTGTTGTTCACAACTCAAAGGAAAGTTTCGCTTTTATTTTGAAAAAGAAAAGTAAATTCATTTAAAACTTAATTTTTTCTTTTTTCTTTCAAAAGTGAATAACACAATTAAAGCGTCATTTTGCAAGCTAGAAGAAATTAGAGATTGCAAACAAATGGGCACCAGGCTCAAATTTATTTAATAGGATAGTAATCAACTAAAGGCATGATTCCATAGAGTATTTACAAAAGTTGGAAATGGTAATTATGCGGAAAAGGCTACATTGAAAGCAATAACCACTATTCTCCCTAACAACTTTGAGTTCCAACTGTGCTTGTCGCTTCAGATTGGCGATGATTTGATCGGAGATCCTTTGATGAAAAGACTCTTCAGGTGACGAAGTACAGACTGATGCAGTTACTTTATCATAAATCCTTAATTTTTTCCTAGATTGCCCTTTCAGGTTTTCAATCTACCAGGATGAATTTTTCTTCTGTTTATTGTCTCTAATTTTTGCTTGGACCGCCCTTTCGGGTTTTCAATCCACCGAGACGCTCATTTTTGCCTAAGTCGCCCTTTGCGGGTTTTCAACTTACCGAGCTGTTCTTTTGTCCTTTTTTAGACAAAGTATTTCTTGACTGCATCAGCATTCACAGGATGTGGGAGTTCATCACCATCCATGGTTGCAAAAGTCATGGCGCCGCCAGAAAATGTTCTTTTGACAATATACGGGCCTTCGTAATTAGGAGACCATTTGCCCCTAGAATCTGGTTGAAAAGACAAGATCTTTTTAAGCACGAGGTCGCCTTCTTGAAATTCACGAGGTCGAACCTTTTTGTTGAAGGCTTGTTTCATCCTTGCTTGGTATAACTGTCCATGGCATAGAGCAGTCATACGTTTTTCTTCGATTAAGTTCAACTGATCGTATCTGCTTTGACACCATTCAGCCTCTGATAATTTAGTCTCCATGAGGACTCTCATTGATGGGATTTCAACTTCTACGGGGAGGACAGCTTCCATGCCGTATACTAGAGAGAAAGGGGTTGCCCCTGTTGAAGTACGCACTGAAGTACGGTATTGTTGCACCCCAAAATTTGCCCACTTATTTATTTCCAACCGGCTTTCAGGTCACATTCATGTACATACCTCATGTAGGTCATTCATCTAATGCATTCATCCATATCACAGTTATTGCTCAAGAAAATTGACAAAAAGAGGCTGAAGTTGGGGAATTTCTTGGTTAAGAAGAGTCAGATCTGAGGTCTTATTGAAGAGGATCATTTCCATGGGCATACTCCTAAAATCAGGGTCTCATTCTCTCCGAGTCAAAGCTCCGGTTAAAAGGTTGATTGAAAATTGATTGAGAATCAGATCAGAAACGGATTAATCGGGGAATTCTTTTGAAATCAGAAAAATCGGGAAATGTTGACTTTTTGGTCAAAGTCAAAGTCAACTGTCAAATGTGGACTTTTGGTGGAAATTGGTCAAAGAAAATCAAAGAAATAAATAAAATCGAGAGTTTGACAAAATTTACAAAAATAAGAAAATTCCAACACTTAGAAAAATTTTTGGCTCTTAAAAGTTTGACGATCAGTCCACTTCACCGTCTGTTTACACGTGGAAAATGACATTTTTTGGAGAAATCTCCAACATCAAAGTTGTTCCTCTCATGGAGGAAAACAACTTTGTAGTTGGGCACTTCTTCATTTGAAGCTTGGTTGAAGAGTTATTAAGAGGTGAAGTTGAGAATTTTCATTGGAAGCAAGTCATTTGGCAAGGCAAAAAGTGCTGGACACGCGTGACACATTTTATCAAACAGTTGGCGTGCTAACTTTGAGGTTGATTTTAGAGAAATATAAAAGTTCATTTGGTGCAAACTTGGTGTCTATATCTTCAACACCATTCCCTTTATACAACAAGACAAGAATTAAGTCAATTGAGTGAATATTGTATCAATTGTGAGTGCTCAAAGTCACACTCTCACAATAGGCAAAATTAGGCATCTGGCTGGGCAAGATGTTAAGTCACGCACATGCATTTCCACAAACACCTGGCGTACCATTTTCAACATCAATTTTAGAGGTCTACAAACTTCCTATGAAGTTAAGCTTGGGTGTAAACTACTCTTTGCCATACCATCTTTCCGTTGAGTCATGGATCATGATAATTGAACATATAATGAGCAAGGTACAAGGCCTCAAAGTTACACTTCGACCAAGTTACACTCTGGCTAAGACTGGGCATGTCATGCGTGCGAGGTGATGCAGTATTGACATAACACATTCAGGATCATTTTTATTGCACTTCTAAGCATTTTCTCAAGACATTTCCAACACCAATCTTTTTCTCCCTTGTGAGATCTTTCCATTGACATAATGAACGAATCAAATGGTGTACTGGAGGTTATGTTATCGTGACCTGAAGTGGGCTGTGTGATCAATCATCCACCAAAAGCATTGGCTCAGTTTCGCCGCGGTAAGTACCGGTCACGAGCCAGTCAGATTTCAAGCCTGAGTTTCGAGCAGTTGTAATCAGTATCTTGAAAGGCACCCAACAACAAAGTTGCTCATTGTCACACCTACTTCATGTTGATCTGGATATTTCACTTTGAGAATGATCACAAGCCAAGTTATTAGAGTTAGAAGGTGACACATGAAAGAAGCAAAGGAGGTTTACTAGAAACGAAAAAGAACTTGCTGCAATATGAGTCATTGAGAAATGTTACACTACCTTACTCCATACCATAACTTGCCATGAGCCACACTCCTCAAGTATATAAACATCAATCCCTTCACAAAGTCATGGATACAGATTCATTTGCTTTTTTTCACAGTTTCAAACTTCTTTCTCCCTCTCTCTCTCTCTCTCATTTCTCTTCTCTCATCACTCTCTTCTCTCTACTCCACCCTCTCTCATCTTCATCTTCAACCAACCACCATAACAAACTCTTCTCTCCACCTTCAACCACCTCTAACAACCATGTAACAAACTTCAATCACTACCTTCATCATCACCTTCTCCATCATCGAGCTTCTATCTTCTCCCACATCCTTCATCAACCACCACTCTCAACGGTGCTCCGTCTAAAATCATCACCATCATCAAGTTGCGATTCAGAGCTTCATCATCTCATCGAATCGTCATCACCTTCATTTGCAACGTCTCACCATCGAATCTCTTCAAGGCGTCACCATGTGCAATTGAGGTTCACAATCAGTGTCGAATCTTGAGTTTATTTCTCAAGAATAAACTTCAGAACGAAGCTCATAACATTCTCATCAGGATTCAAGGGAGTGGAGTGCAGCGTTGTAGAGTTTTCTGTTCTTTTTGGCTCAAGATTCATTTCAAATAAGTAAGTTCCTTAATCTCCTAAATACGTGATTACGTGTTGAAATCTTGAGTTTCTATGAATTTGAATCCTGTTTTCAATCTCAGCATGTGTGTATGGACGATTGTGTGGTGTTGTTCCATGTTTTGGCGAGATTTCGGTAACCTAGGGCTTAGGAGATGATCTCGGTTTGGACATTAGAGAAGGTTTTAGGGGAAGCTAAGATTATTTTCGAGCTCAGAACGAAATTTTGAGAGGAGAGGTGGTCCTTTTTTTTTGTTTTCAAAGTTTAGCCGTCACCGGCACCACCGCGCGAAGGCGTTTCGCCGTCGGAGAAGAAAATGAATAGTACCAATATGGTACTGTTCACGTGTGTAGTAGTATGAGGGAGAAGCTCCCTGATTAGCCCATGTTGTACGTGATTTTGTTTGGGCCTTAGCGCCACTGATATTTGCGCCCCCCTGTAATAGGCCCATGCGCCACTTGTGAATAGATTTTAGTCCAATTTCCTTTTACTTTCTCACCCCCCTTGTTAGACAGATTTTAGTTTTATTTCAATTTTGTTTCTCTTCTAATTTTTGACTCACAAATCAGTTTCAAATGAAATAAAAAATGAATAAAAATACATTTCGGTGAGTTTTATGTGTGTAGATAATTGTGGTATTTTTTGTATATTTTTAGAAATTGTTTCTTTATTTTTAATAAATCTTTTCCCTCAACATGTTCATTTTACTTTTATGTTTAGTATGTTTTACAAAATAATTTGGTTAAATGCCTTAGGAGTAGAATTTAATTGCCATTTTTTGTGTGATACCAGTAGACTCCTATATCATGTTGTGTATAAAAAATAAAAGGTCAATTCCATGTTTTGATTAGATTTTCATTAGGTTTTTCTCTACCCGATTAGTGTGTGTTTCTAAGTGGTTAACCATGTGAGTTTAGTCCATAATTTGGCTTGCATTTATGCAATAGCCTTAGTTTCTTTTTGTATATGCCATTAGAGGTGTTTAAAGGTCCCAAGACCTGAAGTTGAATTTTAAATCATTTTTCTTCTATTTTTACTTGAATTTTCTTTTTCATGTGTATATAATTGTTTTGTTTAGTATTTCCTTGTAAATAGTTTCATTTGATTGATATAGTGATAGAATTTTATAATCTTAGTATACTTCTCTTAGATGATAAATAAGAATTAGAATAACACTAGGTTTAGAAATTAGGCTAGTCTCCCCTTTCATTCTTTTTCTTTTACAACATTAAAACACTTAATAAATAGTTGAATAAATTCCTTTAAAAAATACAAAGAAAACACTTAAAACATTAATAAAAAAGTGAAAATCATTAAAAAGGGAATGGAAGCTTGAATCTCCCTTGCTTTAGGGAATCATTCGAGTGCTTGGATCTCCCTTGCTTTAGGGAACCATTCGGGCGTAAGTTCCCAAATTCTAAAAGACACAAACCAAAGAGTAACTCGAGTTTCCCTTGCCTTAGGGATTTCCTCGAAACACTCAAACTCTCTTCTATCTCTCGCCCTCGTGGCATTCTTAAGAACATGTTGAATCCATTCCATAATTAGGCGTATAAGTCTCCAAAGGTCGAGCATCGTGGAGTGCGACTTTAACCTCTGTTCAACTAAAAAACACAAAACAAATGGAAACTATGGAGCCGAACTACGGTCGCTCTGATTCCTTGTAAGGGATACGTAGGCATTGGGTCGCGGGGCCTAAGCGAGCACACTTGTAAATAATTCATTCTTTTCCCCGTGCTTCTTTTGCATTCATTCGCATTCAGGTTTAGACATAGATACACCCTTTAGATAGAAACAAACATAGGTGGATACCATCGAGTACGATGGGCGTGAGAGGTGCTAGCACCTTCCCCTTGCGTAACCGACTCCCGTACCCTATTCTCTGGTCGAAAGACCTTGTTCTTATTCTGAGTTAGGTTTTCTGATATTCCTTTCCCTTACGGGATAAATATATTAGTGGCGACTCTGATCCATTTTTCGCGGTAGCGACAGTTGGCGACTCTGTTGGGGACGTTGATAGACCTGTGCTGGTCCATTCCTAGCGAGTCGATCCTAGCCTTTGTTTGTTTCTTTTATTGGGTGTTTTCTTGTTTGTTTACATCTTGTATATATGTTTGCATATCATGTTTATTCCCGCTTGCACATCATGCATCTGGACTATATTATGGGTCCCCGTGGGGGCCACATATTTTTCTGCTTTGTTTTGCAGGTGGGGGGTTTTTGTGAGGTAAAAGGCCCACTACCCAGGCCAGTGACACATAGGATTAGCGTGGATGCTCATGTTGACTCCCGTGGCTCTTGCTACGATCGAGCTTGACATGGGGTACCACAACTGGGCGAGGTTCTTTCATGGAACATTGTGTCTGGCACGCTTGTTGCCTCAAACACTTTGTACCCCATGGGAACTGTAGACCCTGGTGACCATTAGGGACCACCTGTCCGTGTCTAGAATACATACCCGTGAGATTGGGGTGGGACAGGATACTAGCCTTCATCATACCCGGATTTCTATATTGCAATCTGAAGCCGGAATTTTGAACCTGCATCATTCAGAAAGATCAGTATAACTCAGATATCCAGATTGTGAGGCGTTTAGTCTCACCACTTGGCATTGCATAACATCATTACTTCATCCACTTCATTTGTGGGGGATCCTAAAGTCTGATTCTAAAAAAAAAGGGTAAAAGAAAGAGGAAAAAAAAGTAGAAAAACAGAAAAGATGGAAAAGGAAAAAAGAAAGGATACTATATGCAAAAAAAAAAAAAAAGAGAATAAAAAAGAAACAAAAATGTGAAAAGGCTTTAGGATCCCTTAGAAATGAAACATGCATTCATACTATCATGCATTTCATATTTCTCTCAGAAGGTTATGGGGGCCCTTTCTACTCAAATTCTGATCTCAGCAACAAAGTTGACTTCTCACCGCTATGTGCTCGAAAGTTGGTATTGGAATAACTCCGTGGGGACTTGAATGAGACGAGGACAGAAATGAGGATTGACAGGAATCAATGTATGGAGGCTATTCAAGTTTTTCTCTTAGACAAGAAGAGTTGAGAGAGGTTCGTCAAAGGCCAAATGCAAATGTTAACTTCACCTCAGGGAAAGTTCTTATGAATTAGAATGTCTGAATTATTGTTGAGGTTCCTATTCCTGTTAAGGAGTCTTCACATCATGAGAACAATTTGGAAATTGAAGTCTTCAAGTTTCCGATTATTGAGAAATGAAAAAAGGTTCCACCTATTGGAGAAAAGGTTGAAAGCCATAAAAGATTGTGACTCCCTTGATTTAGACATTGTTGGATTGTGCCTAGTGCTTGATGTCAAGAGCTGCAAAGGTCATTTATTCTATCTCTGATTAGTTTGTACATGCAAGCCAAAGTGATAATCATCACTTGTACACATGTGGAAATTGCGTGGGGCTCCCGATCGAGGGATAAGCAAGACATTGTCTATCTTGAGCATTGCACCATTCGCATGCTCGAATCCCGTAAAGCACTAAAAATTCTTGGGCAACTTTGTCAGAATCTTTTGCCATGTGATAATAAAGAGTATTTTGCAGAGGCATTTCTCATTCTCAGTCTGTTGCTTCATATCGTGTGTCATCTCTTCTCAGAATTTTCTTCTCAATGGCTTTTGCTCGTCAATAGAGAAAGAGAGATTATGAGAAATAAATTGATGTAATTCTAATGCCTTGTGCCCAATTACTTCCCTGCTGGTTAGAATCTCAGTTGGTTAAGATTTGTGTTGTGGGTCTTCCTCACCACATATAGCTCTCTTGAGTTCGATGATAATGCAATATTCTTTCAGTCATGATGGTGATTACTGTTCTAGCATCTATATTTGGGGCTCCCGACCGAGGGATAAGCAAGACATTGTCTATCTTGAGTATTGCATCATTTGCATTGCTCGAATCCCTAAAGTAAAAATAAAAATAAAAATGCACCACTCTTGTTGGAATATTCTTCTGGGAAGTAATCTAAAAAGTGTGGAAAGAAAATATGATAATGCTAAGTGGCTACCATGCTGGGGCACCTAGCCATTCAACTGAAGGTGGTAGGGGATTTAAAGGCATAAGTCAAGTCCTCGTTGATTTCAGAATAACCGCATCCATTCGAGAGGTTTTATGCACAAATCGAAGTCTCGATGGGGTATCAAAACTGCAGAAGACATTCAAGAGCAATAAATCCATACGGAGTCAAGTCTCCTCAACAATGGCATTCATTTAAGACCTTTATTGCATTCTCATTCCTAACATTTTGTTGTTTGTTTAAGCATTGCTAGCATGTAAAATTTGTCAATTTCTGAATGAAAACCATAATGCATTGTATATGTTTGTCTTGAAGTAATCCTTTCGTTTTCACTCAAAAAATTTGTTTTGGCATTACGATACCAACTTTTACTTATCTCTTGCTTAGGCAACGAGCGGAGGGAGAATGATGACAAGAAAAAAATGCAAAAATCCCTAATTGTGTGTTTTTGATTAAAACCCTGCTGATGATGTACAGGCATTGTTTCAAATCCCCAAACACCGGAGATATAAGGGAGATAGACCCTCGTTAACCCCTTTGAGCCTTGAAGTAGGAGTTTCTTTTCTGATCAGAAAAAACGCTTATTTTTAACCCTAGGGCAGGGTAGTGTTCATTTAACTTGATCAAGTGTTCAAAACTCACCAAATTATATACATTTAAGGATACAACAATGGTTATCCTTCAAAAGGTTGAGGAAAGTCAAAACCGTGATGGTTATCCTTCACCTACCAAGAGGCAAAAGATGACGATACCACAATGGTAATCCTTCATCAATCATGAAATGAGGCAGTCGCAATCACTTCCAACGAATCAAAAACAATACGAGGTCACACGATTTGTTCAAAAAAAAGAAGAGAAAAAAAATGAAAAAAGAAAGAAAAAAGTGATGAAAGAAAAGAATATAGCAATAAAAAGAAAAAATGATGATGAAATAAAGCGAGAACAAAGTCGTGTGATAATGAATCAAAAGAATAAAAGGTGAGCGACTGCCATGTCCGAAAAAACCTCATTGATTCCTCAACCATCTTAAAATTCCTTGTGAGGGATGAGCACTCATGTTGAGTTAATTGAACTTAGGAGTGGAGAACATCATGAAGGGGGTGGGCACCACATAATTTTGAGCCTAAAAATCCTTTGTTTTCCGAAAACCGTGAACCCGACCAAGTTACAACCCTTAAAAGTCCTAATTGAAGTAGGGTTTATTTTGAAAATACACTCCCATGAGATAGCGTTTAGCTGACTCTCAATGAAGCATAACACATATCTATGTTGGTATCGTATGCTCGCTTTATCTTTCATTCACAAGGTGGCCACCTCATTGCATAAAAAGTTTTTTAAAACTTCAAGACTAGCATAGGCTTTGCATTAGAATTATCATTCTTAGAATTAACATTCTTTTGCATACAAAACATTTGCTTAAACATCAAGAAAGTTTCCATGATGAGAATCCGTAAAAAGCTTGATCATGTCAAAGTAAAAAGGACTTGAGGACTCCGTAGAGTAAAAAACAATCATTTCAGAGATTGATTAGCAGAGCAAGTTGTCTGAAGGCTCCATTGAGCTTGTGCAGTTGGATGCCCTCGTTGGTTGGTCATTAAGGGGCAAGTGCATGAAGACCTCGTTGAACCTGATCAGTTTATACCTTCTTTGATTGGTTACCCTAAGGGAAAAGGTTGAATGCTCCATTGAGCAAATCAGTTTATACCTTCTTTCATTGGTTACCCTGAGGGGAGAAGTATGAATACTCTATTGAGCATGAGAGGTGGATAATCTCTTTGATTGATTACCCTGAAGATTTTGAATACTCTATTGAGTGTGGTAAAGTTACTTCCACGATTTGTGGGATCTTAAGGGAAGTAAAACTCGAGGATTCTGGTAAGATGTACATAATCAGGGGCAGTCACGACGAGGAATCTCTCTCGTGAGTTCATCCCATCTGGGGCAAGCAAATCAAGGTTTGACATCTCAAATTAGACCAATCAGGGTTAATCAAGTCGAGGAATCTCTCTCTTGATTTCAATCAATCTGAAGTAGTGACGTCGAGGAATCTCTCAAGCTCACTCAATCTGGGGCAATTACGTCGAGATTCGACAAATCTCTTCAAGGATCCGTGGATCAAGAGAAAGAATATTTCAAATGTATGATTATGCTGGGGCATATTTTCTCATGTAATCCTGGTGTAAGGATCCTTTCGAGGCAAATGGCTTCGATAAATCAGATATCTTCGCAAGTCAGGCGGCCTGGGGCATACTCCTTTGGTTTGTATTGTAGAAACCATTATTCACCTGTAAGGTGCGGTTGTCCATCATAGAGTGGAGAAGTATCACAATGTTTTTCTCCAGCAAGTTACTCTCTCCCCAAGCATAGGAGTTTATTTCTCCTGAGAATTCATTCTCTCCCCAAGTATAGGAGTTTATTTCTCCTCGAAGTTGTTTCGATCCTCCCAATAAGGGCTCCTTATCTAATCCCCACCATGGTGAATTGAGGGAATCTCCTCAAACTGAAAATTCTCCAAGCAATGGCACATGGTGAGAAGTCAGAAATTATTCTTCAAGTCAACAATAAGAAGTATATCTTGCAAGTTAAAGTCCAATGTCTATTGGCACCCCCACAGAGTTCTTAACACCAAGGGGATTCTCCCTGGTGTTTACCTCTCCCGAGGTCAGAGACGAAGCTCGATCGACAAGTTAGCGGAATATTTTCTAAAGGGCCCTCGTCATCTCTGCATATAGTAATCATTGCATTCACATTGCATCTTCAAAAAGCGTAGCATTTCCATGAATATGGAGCATTACGCCAGGAGAAAAATCAAACATGCATCAATGCATAATCTGGTTCGTGTGTGCTCCAAAGGCACAAAATGATATCTCCCTAGAAGAAGTCTCACTTTCTCTCTCTAGTGTGGATTGGATACAAAGTCTTTCTTCGTCAGGATCATTGTCTCTATGGTTATTTCCCGTTTGCTGAGCTAAATCGTTTGGATAACCCATACTTTGTGTGTGGCAATTCGAATGATTGTCACTCTTGTAGAATTACACCCCGCCTCGTGGCCTGAGGGAACCATGTAGTTCTTATATTCCATAAATAACAATACCGCTTTCAAAGTCCAGTGTTTACTGGCATCATCTAATAGAGTCTGGTCATCACCAGTCCTCTCTTTGTATTCACTTTTTGTGAGTCCCCTTACTGGCTTTTGCATAAGGGATATCTCTTGCTTCTCGCAAGGTTGCCTTGGTCGTTTTCCCGTATGCTGCGTGCAGATTAGAGTGCAAATGAGGGTGGGTATTCAACCCATCTCATTTTTCAATCATTTGGGTAATCATACTTGGTGTGTGGCAACTCGAATGAATGCCACTTTTGAAGATTACACCCCGCCTTTTGGCCTGGGGGATCCATGTAATTCTTATGCTTCGCAAGCATCAATATCTCAGAAATTTTTCAGTGTTTACTGACGTCTTCTAGTCGAGTCTAGTGGTCACTAGTCTTCGTGGTTAATTTCCCGTTTACCGAGTGCATTTGAAGTGAGGGTAATATCTCATATCTCGATCATTTGAAATCCATACTTGGTGTGTGGCAGTTCGAATGATTGCCACTCTTGAAGAGTTACACCCCGCCTTTTGGCCTGTGGGATTCATGTAGGTCTTGTACTCTGCAAGCATCAATGCCTTTTTGAAAGCCCAGTGTTTACTGGCATCTCCTGATTGATTCTAGTTTTTCTTTCAGTCAAGCCCAATGGTTATTGGCATCGCCTTTAAATTCAGTGTTCATCAATATCCCCAATAAGAGTCTAGTTTTTTTCTAGTCTCCTTCAGTCAAGTCCAATGATTATTGGCATCTCTTTCCTTTAAAGTCCTGTTGTTACAGGCATCCTTCAAAGTCTGGTTGTTACCAGCAAAAGTCCTGTTGTTACGGGCATCCTTTGGTCAGTTCTAGTTGTTACTAGTCTGTTCTTTAAAGTCCTGTTGTTACAGGCATACTTCAAAGTCTGGTTGTTACGAGCAAAAGTCCTGTTGTTACAGGCATCCTTTGGTCAGTTCTAGTTGTTACTAGCCTGTTCCTTTAAAGTCCTGTTGTTACAGGCACCTTTCGGTTAGGTCTGATTGTTATTAGTCCTTTCCTTCAAAGTCTGGTTGTTACCAGCGAAAGTCCTATTGTTATAGGCATCCTTTGGTCAGTTCTAGTTGTTACTAGTCTGTTCCCTTAAGGTCCTGTTGTTACAGACACCTTTCGGTTAGGTCTGATTGTTATTAGCCCTTTCCTTCAAAGTCTGGTTGTTACCAGCAAAAGTCCTGTTGTTACAGGCATCCTTTGGCTAGGTCTGATTGTTATTGGTCCTTTCCTTCAAAGTCTTGTTGTTACCAGCAAAGGTCCTGTAGTTACAGGCATCCTTTGGCTAGGTCTGATTGTTATTAGCCCTTTCCTTCAAAGTCTGGTTGTTACCAGCAAAAGTCAGGTTGTTACAAGCATCCTTTGGCTAGGTCTGATTGTTATTGGTCCTTTCATTCAAAGTCTGGTTGTTACCAGCAAAAGTCCTGTTGTTGCAGGCATCCTTTGGCTAGGTCTGATTGTTATTAGTCCTTTCCTTCAAAGTCTTGTTGTTACCAGCAAAAGTCCTGTTGTTACAGGCATCCTTTGGCTAGGTCTGATTGTTATTGGTCCTTTCCTTCAAAGTCCGGTTGTTATTGGCAAATGTCCAGTAGTAACTGACATCCTCTTTCAAAATCACAATTGCAAATGTCTCTTCAGAGTTGTTACTCCGAGACGCAAATTTCGATGGTACTTGTGGGTATTCAATCCACTTACACCTCTCATGTCCGAAGCCTATGTCGTTCGTACATTCAGGTACAAGAAGATTGAATAGGGGCAGCTGTTGCACCCCAAAATTTGCCCACTTATTTATTTCCAACTGGCTTTCAGGTCACATTCATGTACATACCTCATGTAGGTCATTCATCTAATGCATTCATCCATATCACAGTTATTGCTCAAGAAAATTGACAAAAAGAGGCTGAAGTTGGGGAATTTCTTGGTTAAGAAGAGTCAGATCTGAGGTCTTATTGAAGAGGATCATTTCCATGGGCATACTCCTAAAATCAGGGTTTCATTCTCTCCGAGCCAAAGCTCCGGTTAAAAGGTTGATTGAAAATTGATTGAGAATCAGATCAGAAACGGATTAATCGAGGAATTCTTTTGAAATCAGAAAAATTGGGAAATGTTGACTTTTTGGTCAAAGTCAAAGTCAACTGTCAAATGTGGACTTTTGGTGGAAATTGGTCAAAGAAAATCAAAGAAATAAATAAAATCGAGAGTTTGACAAAATTTACAAAAATAAGAAAATTCCAACACTTAGAAAAATTTTTGGCTCTTAAAAGTTTGACGATCAGTCCACTTCACCGTCTGTTTACACGTGGAAAATGACATTTTTTGGAGAAATCTCCAACATCAAAGTTGTTCCTCTCATGGAGGAGAACAACTTTGTAGTTGGGCACTTCTTCATTTGAAGCTTGGTTGAAGAGTTATTAAGAGGTGAAGTTGAGAATTTTCATTGGAAGCAAGTCATTTGGCAAGGCAAAAAGTGCTGGACACGCGTGACACATTTTATCAAACAGTTGGTGTGCTAACTTTGAGGTTGATTTTAGAGAAATATAAAAGTTCATTTGGTGCAAACTTGGTGTCTATATCTTCAACACCATTCCCTCTATACAACAAGACAAGAATTAAGTCAATTGAGTGAATATTGTATCAATTGTGAGTGCTCAAAGTCACACTCTCACAATAGGCAAAATTAGGCATCTGGCTGGGCAATATGTTAAGTCACGCACATGCATTTCCACAAACACCTGGCGTACCATTTTCAACATCAATTTTAGAGGTCTACAAACTTCCTATGAAGTTAAGCTTGGGTGTAAACTACTCTTTGCCATACCATCTTTCCGTTGAGTCATGGATCATGATAATTGAACATATAATGAGCAAGGTACAAGGCCTCAAAGTTACACTTCTACCAAGTTACACTCTGGCTAAGACTGGGCATGTCATGCGTGCGAGGTGATGCAGTATTGACATAACACATTCAGGATCATTTTTATTGCACTTCTAAGCATTTTCTCAAGACATTTCCAACACCAATCTTTTTCTCCCTTGTGAGATCTTTCCATTGACATAAAGAACGAATCAAATGGTGTACTGGAGGTTATGTTATCGTGACCTGAAGTGGGCTGTGTGATCAATCATCCTCCAAAAGCATTGGCTCAGTTTCGCCGCGGTAAGTACCGGTCACGAGCCAGTCAGATTTCAAGCCTGAGTTTCGAGCAGTTGTAATCAGTATCTTGAAAGGCACCCAACAACAAAGTTGCTCATTGTCACACCTACTTCATGTTGATCTGGATATTTCACTTTGAGAATGATCACAAGCCAAGTTATTAGAGTTAGAAGGTGACACATGAAAGAAGCAAAGGAGGTTTACTACAAACGAAAAAGAACTTGCTGCAATATGAGTCATTGAGAAATGTTACACTACCTTACTCCATACCATAACTTGCCATGAGCCACACTCCTCAAGTATATAAACATCTATCCCTTCACAAAGTCACGGATACAGATTCATTTGCTTTTTTTCACAGTTTCAAACTTCTTTCTCCCTCTCTCTCTCTCTCTCATTTCTCTTCTCTCATCACTCTCTTCTCTCTACTCCACCCTCTCTCATCTTCATCTTCAACCAACCACCATAACAAACTCTTCTCTCCACCTTCAACCACCTCTAACAACCATGTAACAAACTTCAATCACTACCTTCATCATCACCTTCTCCATCATCGAGCTTCTATCTTCTCCCACATCCTTCATCAACCACCACTCTCAACGGTGCTCCGTCTAAAATCATCACCATCATCAAGTTGCGATTCAGAGCTTCATCATCTCATCGAATCGTCATCACCTTCATTTGCAACGTCTCACCATCGAATCTCTTCAAGGCGTCACCATGTGCAACTGAGGTTCACATTCAGTGTCGAATCTTGAGTTTATTTCTCAAGAATCAACTTCAGAACGAAGCTCATAACATTCTCATCAGGATTCAAGGGAGTGGAGTGCAGCGTTGTAGAGTTTTCTGTTCTTTTTGGCTCAAGATTCATTTCAAACAAGTAAGTTCCTTAATCTCCTGAATACGTGATTACGTGTTGAAATCTTGAGTTTCTATGAATTTGAATCCTGTTTTCAATCTCAGCATGTGTGTATGGACGATTGTGTGGTGTTGTTCCATGTTTTGGCGAGATTTCGGTAACCTAGGGCTTAGGAGATGATCTCGGTTTGGACATTAGAGAAGGTTTTAGGGGAAGCTAAGATTATTTTCGAGCTCAGAACGAAATTTTGAGAGGAGAGGTGGTCCTTTTTTTTTGTTTTCAAAGTTTAGCCGTCACCGGCACCACCGCGCGAAGGCGTTTCGCCGTCGGAGAAGAAAATGAATAGTACCAATATGGTACTGTTCACGTGTGTAGTAGTATGAGGGAGAAGCTCCCTGATTAGCCCATGTTGTACGTGGTTTCTTTGCACTCTTCTATGTTTGCATGGGTGGGACCGGTGATGTGGCGGCGTATGATTGGCTTGGCTTATCTTTTTGTCTTATATCACTTAACTTCAAGTTGCCCAATTGACAACACTAGTATTTTCATTGTCACGTTTTAATACATAAAAGAAAACCATAGTAAAATGAATACTAACATGTGGATGAAAATTGAGAGATAAAGAAAAGCTGGACCATGATTTTGTTTGGGCCTTAGCGCCACTGATATTTGCGCCCCCCTGTAATAGGCCCATGCGCCACTTGTGAATAGATCTTAGTCCAATTTCCTTTTACTTTCTCACCACCCTGTTAGACAGATTTTAGTTTTATTTCAATTTTGTTTCTCTTCTAATTTTTGACTCACAAATCAGTTTCAAATGAAATAAAAAATGAATAAAAATACATTTCGGAGAGTTTTATGTGTGTAGATAATTGTGGTATTTTTTGTATATTTTTAGAAATTGTTTCTTTATTTTTAATAAATCTTTTCCCTCACCATGTTCATTTTACTTTTATGTTTAGTATGTTTTACAAAATAATTTGGTTAAATGCCTTAGGAGTAGAATTTAATTACCATTTTTTGTGTGATACCAGTAGACTCCTATATCATGTTGTGTATAAAAAATAAAAGGTCAATTCCATGTTTTGATTAGATTTTCATTAGGTTTTCTATACCCGATTAGTGTGTGTTTCTAAGTGGTTAACCATGTGAGTTTAGTCCATAATTTGGCTTGCATTTATGCAATAGCCTTAGTTTCTTTTTGCATATGCCATTAGAGGTGTTTAAAGGTCCCAAGACCTGAAGTTGAATTTTAAATCATTTTTCTTCTATTTTTACTTGAATTTTCTTTTTCATGTGTATATAATTGTTTTGTTTAGTATTTCCTTGTAAATAGTTTCATTTGATTGATATAGTGATAGAATTTTATAATCTTAGTATACTTCTCTTAGATGATAAATAAGAATTAGAATAACACTAGGTTTAGAAATTAGGCTAGTCTCCCCTTTCATTCTTTTTCTTTTACAACATTAAAACACTTAATAAATAGTTGAATAAATTCCTTTAAAAAATACAAAGAAAACACTTAAAACATTAATAAAAAAGTGAAAATCATTAAAAAGGGAATGGAAGCTTGAATCTCCCTTACTTTAGGGAATCATTCGAGTGCTTGGATCTCCCTTGCTTTAGGGAACCATTCGGGCGTAAGTTCCCAAATTCTAAAAGACACAAACCAAAGAGTAACTCGAGTTTCCCTTGCCTTAGGGATTTCCTCGAAACACTCAAACTCTCTTCTATCTCTCGCCCTCGTGGCATTCTTAAGAACATGTTGAATCCATTCCATAATTAGGCGTATAAGTCTCCAAAGGTCGAGCATCGTGGAGTGCGACTTTAACCTCTGTTCAACTAAAAAACACAAAACAAATGGAAACTATGGAGCCGAACTACGGTCGCTCTGATTCCTTGTAAGGGATACGTAGGCATTGGGTCGCGGGGCCTAAGCGAGCACACTTGAAAATAATTCATTCTTTTCCCCGTGCTTCTTTTGCATTCATTCGCATTCAGGTTTAGACATAGATACACCCTTTAGATAGAAACAAACATAGGTGGATACCATCGAGTACGATGGGCGTGAGGGGTGCTAGCACCTTCCCCTTGCGTAACCGACTCCCGTACCCTATTCTCTAGTCGAAAGACCTTGTTCTTATTCTGAGTTAGGTTTTCTGATATTCCTTTCCCTTACGGGATAAATATATTAGTGGCGACTCTGTTCCATTTTTCGCAGTAGCGACAGCTGGCGACTCTGTTGGGGACGTTGATAGACCTGTGCTGGTCCATTCCTAGCGAGTCGATCCTAGCCTTTGTTTGTTTCTTTTATTGGGTGTTTTCTTGTTTGTTTACATCTTGTATATATGTTTGCATATCATGTTTATTCCCGCTTGCACATCATGCATCTGGACTATATTATGGGTCCCCGTGGGGGCCACATATTTTTCTGCTTTGTTTTGCAGGTGGGGGGTTTTTGTGAGGTAAAAGGCCCACTACCCAGGCCAGTGACACATAGGATTAGCGTGGATGCTCATGTTGACTCCCGTGGCTCTTGCTACGATCGAGCTTGACATGGGGTACCACAACTGGGCGAGGTTCTTTCATGGAACATTGTGTCTGGCACGCTTGTTGCCTCAAACACTTTGTACCCCATGGGAACTGTAGACCCTGGTGACCATTAGGGACCACCTGTCCGTGTCTAGAATATATACCCGTGAGATTGGGGTGGGACAGGATACTAGCCTTCATCATACCCGGATTTCTATATTGCAATCTGAAGCCGGAATTTTGAACCTGCATCATTCAGAAAGATCAGTATAACTCAGATATCCAGATTGTGAGGCGTTTAGTCTCACCACTTGGCATTGCATAACATCATTACTTCATCCACTTCATTTGTGGGGGATCCTAAAGTCTGATTCTAAAAAAAAAGGGTAAAAGAAAGAGGAAAAAAAAGTAGAAAAACAGAAAAGATGGAAAAGGAAAAAAGAAAGGATACTATATGCAAAAAAAAAAAAAGAGAATAAAAAAGAAACAAAAATGTGAAAAGGCTTTAGGATCCCTTAGAAATGAAACATGCATTCATACTATCATGCATTTCATATTTCTCTCAGAAGGTTATGGGGGCCCTTTCTACTCAGATTCTGATCTCAGCAACAAAGTTGACTTCTCACCGCTATGTGCTCGAAAGTTGGTATTGGAATAACTCCGTGGGGACTTGAATGAGACGAGGACAGAAATGAGGATTGACAGGAATCAATGTATGGAGGCTATTCAAGTTTTTCTCTTAGACAAGAAGAGTTGAGAGAGGTTCGTCAAAGGCCAAATGCAAATGTTAACTTCACCTCAGGGAAAGTTCTTATGAATTAGAATGTCTGAATTATTGTTGAGGTTCCTATTCCTGTTAAGGAGTCTTCACATCATGAGAACAATTTGGAAATTGAAGTCTTCAAGTTTCCGATTATTGAAAAATGAAAAAAGGTTCCACCTATTGGAGAAAAGGTTGAAAGCCATAAAAGATTGTGACTCCCTTGATTTAGACATTGTTGGATTGTGCCTAGTGCTTGATGTCAAGAGCTGCAAAGGTCATTTATTCTATCTCTGATTAGTTTGTACATGCAAGCCAAAGTGATAATCATCACTTGTACACATGTGGAAATTGTGTGGGGCTCCCGATCGAGGGATAAGCAAGACATTGTCTATCTTGAGCATTGCACCATTCGCATGCTCGAATCCCGTAAAGCACTAAAAATTCTTTGGAAACTTTGTCAGAATCTTTTGCCATGTGATAATAAAGAGTATTTTGCAGAGGCATTTCTCATTCTCAGTCTGTTGCTTCATATCGTGTGTCATCTCTTCTCGGAATTTTCTTCTCAATGGCTTTTGCTCGTCAATAGAGAAAGAGAGATTATGAGAAATAAATTGATGTAATTCTAATGCCTTGTGCCCAATTACTTCCCTGCTGGTTAGAATCTCAGTTGGTTAAGATTTGTGTTGTGGGTCTTCCTCACCACATATAGCTCTCTTGAGTTCGATGATAATGCAATATTCTTTCAGTCATGATGGTGATTACTGTTCTAGCATCTATATTTGGGGCTCCCGACCGAGGGATAAGCAAGACATTGTCTATCTTGAGTATTGCATCATTTGCATTGCTCGAATCCCTAAAGTAAAAATAAAAATAAAAATGCACCACTCTTGTTGGAATATTCTTCTGGGAAGTAATCTAAAAAGTGTGGAAAGAAAATATGATAATGCTAAGTGGCTACCATGCTGGGGCACCTAGCCATTCAACTGAAGGTGGTAGGGGATTTAAAGGCATAAGTCAAGTCCTCGTTGATTTCAGAATAACCGCATCCATTCGAGAGGTTTTATGCACAAATCGAAGTCTCGATGGGGTATCAAAACTGCAGAAGACATTCAAGAGCAATAAATCCATACGGAGTCAAGTCTCCTCAACAATGGCATTCATTTAAGACCTTTATTGCATTCTCATTCCTAACATTTTGTTGTTTGTTTAAGCATTGCTAGCATGTAAAATTTGTTAATTTCTGAATGAAAACCATAATGCATTGTATATGTTTGTCTTGAAGTAATCCTTTCATTTTCACTCAAAAAATTTGTTTTGGCATTACGATACCAACTTTTACTTATCTCTTGCTTAGGCAACGAGCGGAGGGAGAATGATGACAAGAAAAAAAATGCAAAAATCCCTAATTGTGTGTTTTTGATTAAAACCCTGCTGATGATGTACAGGCATTGTTTCCAATCCCCAAACACCGGAGATATAAGGGAGATAGACCCTCGTTAACCCCTTTGAGCCTTGAAGTAGGAGTTTCTTTTCTGATCAGAAAAAACCCTTATTTTTAACCCTGGGGCAGGGTAGTGTTCATTTAACTTGATCAAGTGTTCAAAACTCACCAAATTATATACATTTAAGGATACAACAATGGTTATCTTTCAAAAGGTTGAGGAAAGTCAAAACCGTGATGGTTATCCTTCACCTACCAAGAGGCAAAAGATGACGATACCACAATGGTAATCCTTCATCAATCATGAAATGAGGCAGTCGCAATCACTTCCAACGAATCAAAAACAATACGAGGTCACACGATTTGTTCAAAAAAAAGAAGAGAAAAAAAAATGAAAAAAGAAAGAAAAAAGTGATGAAAGAAATGAATATAGCAATAAAAAGAAAAAATGATGATGAAATAAAGCGAGAACAAAGTCGTGTGATAATGAATCAAAAGAATAAAAGGTGAGCGACTGCCATGTCCGAAAAAACCTCATTGATTCCTCAACCATCTTAAAATTCCTTGTGAGGGATGAGCACTCATGTTGAGTTAATTGAACTTAGGAGTGGAGAACATCATGAAGGGGGTGGGCACCACATAATTTTGAGCCTAAAAATCCTTTGTTTTCCGAAAACCGTGAACCCGACCAAGTTACAACCCTTAAAAGTCCTAATTGAAGTAGGGTTTATTTTGAAAATACACTCCCATGAGATAGCGTTTAGCTGACTCTCAATGAAGCATAACACATATCTATGTTGGTATCGTATGCTCGCTTTATCTTTCATTCACAAGGTGGCCACCTCATTGCATAAAAAGTTTTTTAAAACTTCAAGACTAGCATAGGCTTTGCATTAGAATTATCATTCTTAGAATTAACATTCTTTTGCATACAAAACATTTGCTTAAACATCAAGAAAGTTTCCATGATGAGAATCCGTAAAAAGCTTGATCATGTCAAAGTAAAAAGGACTTGAGGACTCCGTAGAGTAAAAAAAAATCATTTCAGAGATTGATTAGCAGAGCAAGTTGTCTGAAGGCTCCATTGAGCTTGTGCAGTTGGATGCCCTCGTTGGTTGGTCATTAAGGGGCAAGTGCATGAAGACCTCGTTGAACCTGATCAGTTTATACCTTCTTTGATTGGTTACCCTAAGGGAAAAGGTTGAATGCTCCATTGAGCAAATCAGTTTATACCTTCTTTCATTGGTTACCCTGAGGGGAGAAGTATGAATACTCTATTTAGCATGAGAGGTGGATAATCTCTTTGATTGATTACCCTGAAGATTTTGAATACTCTATTGAGTGTGGTAAAGTTACTTCCATGATTTGTGGGATCTTAAGGGAAGTAAAACTCGAGGATTCTGGTAAGATGTACATAATCAGGGGCAGTCACGACGAGGAATCTCTCTCGTGAGTCCATCCCATCTGGGGCAAGCAAATCAAGGTTTGACATCTCAAATTAGACCAATCAGGGTTAATCAAGTCGAGGAATCTCTCTCTTGATTTCAATCAATCTGAAGTAGTGACGTCGAGGAATCTCTCAAGCTCACTCAATCTGGGGAAATTACGTCGAGATTCGACAAATCTCTTCAAGGATCCGTGGATCAAGAGAAAGAATATTTCAAATGTATGATTATGCTGGGGCATATTTTCTCATGTAATCCTGGTGTAAGGATCCTTTCGAGGCAAATGGCTTCGATAAATCAGATATCTTCGCAAGTCAGGCGGCCTGGGGCATACTCCTTTGGTTTGTATTGTAGAAACCATTATTCACCTGTAAGGTGCGGTTGTCCATCATAGAGTGGAGAAGTATCACAATGTTTTTCTCCAGCAAGTTACTCTCTCCCCAAGCATAGGAGTTTATTTCTCCTGAGAATTCATTCTCTCCCCAAGTATAGGAGTTTATTTCTCCTCGAAGTTGTTTCGATCCTCCCAATAAGGGCTCCTTATCTAATCCCCACCATGGTGAATTGACGGAATCTCCTCAAACTGAAAATTCTCCAAGCAATGGCACATGGTGAGAAGTCAAAAATTATTCTTCAAGTCAACAATAAGAAGTATATCTTGCAAGTTAAAGTCCAATGTCTATTGGCACCCCCACAGAGTTCTTAACACTAAGGGGATTCTCCCTGGTGTTTACCTCTCCCGAGGTCAGAGACGAAGCTCGATCGACAAGTTAGCGGAATATTTTCTAAAGGGCCCTCGTCATCTCTGCATATAGTAATCATTGCATTCACATTGCATCTTCAAAAAGCGTAGCATTTCCATGAATATGGAGCATTACGCCAGGAGAAAAATCAAACATGCATCAATGCATAATCTGGTTCGTGTGTGCTCCAAAGGCACAAAATGATATCTCCCTAGAAGAAGTCTCACTTTCTCTCTCTAGTGTGGATTGGATACAAAGTCTTTCTTCGTCAGGATCATTGTCTCTATGGTTATTTCCCGTTTGCTGAGCTAAATCGTTTGGATAACCCATACTTTGTGTGTGGCAATTCGAATGATTGTCACTCTTGTAGAATTACACCCCGCCTCGTGGCCTGAGGGAACCATGTAGTTCTTATATTCCATAAATAACAATACCGCTTTCAAAGTCCAGTGTTTACTGGCATCATCTAATAGAGTCTGGTCGTCACCAGTCCTCTCTTTGTATTCACTTTTTGTGAGTCCCCTTACTGGCTTTTGCATAAGGGATATCTCTTGCTTCTCGCAAGGTTGCCTTGGTCGTTTTCCCGTATGCTGCGTGCAGATTAGAGTGCAAATGAGGGTGGGTATTCAACCCATCTCATTTTTCAATCATTTGGGTAATCATACTTGGTGTGTGGCAACTCGAATGAATGCCACTTTTGAAGATTACACCCCGCCTTTTGGCCTGAGGGATCCATGTAATTCTTATGCTTCGCAAGCATCAATATCTCAGAAATTTTTCAGTGTTTACTGACGTCTTCTAGTCGAGTCTAGTGGTCACTAGTCTTCGTGGTTAATTTCCCGTTTACCGAGTGCATTTGAAGTGAGGGTAATATCTCATATCTCGATCATTTGAAATCCATACTTGGTGTGTGGCAGTTCGAATGATTGCCACTCTTGAAGAGTTACACCCCGCCTTTTGGCCTGTGGGATTCATGTAGGTCTTGTACTCTGCAAGCATCAATGCCTTTTTGAAAGCCCAGTGTTTACTGGCATCTCCTGATTGATTCTAGTTTTTCTTTCAGTCAAGCCCAATGGTTATTGGCATCGCCTTTAAATTCAGTGTTCATCAATATCCCCAATAAGAGTCTAGTTTTTACTAGTCTCCTTAAGTCAAGTCCAATGATTATTGGCATCTCTTTCCTTTAAAGTCCTGTTGTTACAGGCATCCTTTAAAGTCTGGTTGTTACCAGCAAAAATCCTGTTGTTACGGGCATCCTTTGGTCAGTTCTAGTTGTTACTAGTCTGTTCCTTTAAAGTCCTGTTGTTACAGGCATACTTCAAAGTCTGGTTGTTACCAGCAAAAGTCCTGTTGTTACAGGCATCCTTTGGTCAGTTCTAGTTGTTACTAGCCTGTTCCTTTAAAGTCCTGTTGTTACAGGCACCTTTCGGTTAGGTCTGATTGTTATTAGTCCTTTCCTTCAAAGTCTGGTTGTTACCAGCGAAAGTCCTATTGTTATAGGCATCCTTTGGTCAGTTCTAGTTGTTACTAGTCTGTTCCCTTAAGGTCCTGTTGTTACAGACACCTTTCGGTTAGGTCTGATTGTTATTAGCCCTTTCCTTCAAAGTCTGGTTGTTACCAGCAAAAGTCCTGTTGTTACAGGCATCCTTTGGCTAGGTCTGATTGTTATTGGTCCTTTCCTTCAAAGTCTTGTTGTTACCAGCAAAGGTCCTGTTGTTACAGGCATCCTTTGGCTAGGTCTGATTGTTATTAGCCCTTTCCTTCAAAGTCTGGTTGTTACCAGCAAAAGTCCTGTTGTTACAAGCATCCTTTGGCTAGGTCTGATTGTTATTGGTCCTTTCCTTCAAAGTCTGGTTGTTACCAGCAAAAGTCCTGTTGTTGCAGGCATCCTTTGGCTAGGTCTGATTGTTATTAGTCCTTTCCTTCAAAGTCTGGTTGTTACCAGCAAAAGTCCTGTTGTTACAGGCATCCTTTGGCTAGGTCTGATTGTTATTGTTTCTTTCCTTCAAAGTCCGGTTGTTATCGACAAATGTCCAGTAGTAACTGACATCCTCTTTCAAAATCACAATTGCAAATGTCTCTCCAGAGTTGTTACTCCGAGACGCAAATTTTGATGGTACTTGTGGGTATTCAATCCACTTACACCTCTCATGTCCGAAGCCTATGTCGTTCGTACATTCAGGTACAAGAAGATTGAATAGGGGCAGCTGTTGCACCCCAAAATTTGCCCACTTATTTATTTCCAACTGGCTTTCAGGTCACATTCATGTACATACCTCATGTAGGTCATTCATCTAATGCATTCATCCATATCACAGTTATTGCTCAAGAAAATTGACAAAAAGAGGCTGAAGTTAGGGAATTTCTTGGTTAAGAAGAGTCAGATCTGAGGTCTTATTGAAGAGGATCATTTCCATGGGCATACTCCTAAAATCAGGGTTTCATTCTCTCCGAGTCAAAGCTCCGGTTAAAAGGTTGATTGAAAATTGATTGAGAATCAGATCAGAAACGGATTAATCGGGGAATTCTTTTGAAATCAGAAAAATCGGGAAATGTTGACTTTTTGGTCAAAGTCAAAGTCAACTGTCAAATGTGGACTTTTGGTGGAAATTGGTCAAAGAAAATCAAAGAAATAAATAAAATCGAGAGTTTGACAAAATTTACAAAAATAAGAAAATTCCAACACTTAGAAAAATTTTTGGCTCTTAAAAGTTTGACGATCAGTCCACTTCACCGTCTGTTTACACGTGGAAAATGACATTTTTTGGAGAAATCTCCAACATCAAAGTTGTTCCTCTCATGGAGGAGAACAACTTTGTAGTTGGGCACTTCTTCATTTGAAGCTTGGTTGAAGAGTTATTAAGAGGTGAAGTTGAGAATTTTCATTGGAAGCAAGTCATTTGGCAAGGCAAAAATTGCTGGACACGCGTGACACATTTTATCAAACAGTTAGCGTGCTAACTTTGAGGTTGATTTTAGAGAAATATAAATGTTCATTTGGTGCAAACTTGGTGTCTATATCTTCAACACCATTCCCTCTATACAACAAGACAAGAATTAAGTCAATTGAGTGAATATTGTATCAATTGTGAGTGCTCAAAGTCACACTCTCACAATAGGCAAAATTAGGCATCTGGCTGGGCAAGATGTTAAGTCACGCACATACATTTCCACAAACACCTGGCGTACCATTTTCAACATCAATTTTAGAGGTCTACAAACTTCCTATGAAGTTAAGCTTGGGTGTAAACTACTCTTTGCCATACCATCTTTCCGTTGAGTCATGGATCATGATAATTGAACATATAATGAGCAAGGTACAAGGCCTCAAAGTTACACTTCTACCAAGTTACACTCTGGCTAAGACTGGGCATGTCATGCGTGCGAGGTGATGCAGTATTGACATAACACATTCAGGATCATTTTTATTGCACTTCTAAGCATTTTCTCAAGACATTTCCAACACCAATCTTTTTCTCCCTTGTGAGATCTTTCCATTGACATAAAGAACGAATCAAATGGTGTACTGGAGGTTATGTTATCGTGACCTGAAGTGGGCTGTGTGATCAATCATCCTCTAAAAGCATTGGCTCAGTTTCGCCGCGGTAAGTACCGGTCACGAGCCAGTCAGATTTCAAGCCTGAGTTTCGAGCAGTTGTAATTAGTATCTTGAAAGGCACCCAACAACAAAGTTGCTCATTGTCACACCTACTTCATGTTGATCTGGATATTTCACTTTGAGAATGATCACAAGCCAAGTTATTAGAGTTAGAAGGTGACACATGAAAGAAGCAAAGGAGGTTTACTACAAACGAAAAAGAACTTGCTGCAATATGAGTCATTGAGAAATGTTACACTACCTTACTCCATACCATAACTTGCCATGAGCCACACTCCTCAAGTATATAAACATCAATCCCTTCACAAAGTCACGGATACAGATTCATTTGCTTTTTTTCACAGTTTCAAACTTCTTTCTCCCTCTCTCTCTCTCTCTCTCTCTCTCTCTCTCTCTCTCTCTCTCTCTCATTTCTCTTCTCTCATCACTCTCTTCTCTCTACTCCACCCTCTCTCATCTTCATCTTCAACCAACCACCATAACAAACTCTTCTCTCCACCTTCAACCACCTCTAACAACCATGTAACAAACTTCAATCACTACCTTCATCATCACCTTCTCCATCATCGAGCTTCTATCTTCTCCCACATCCTTCATCAACCACCACTCTCAACGGTGCTCCGTCTAAAATCATCACCATCATCAAGTTGCGATTCAGAGCTTCATCATCTCATCGAATCGTCATCACCTTCATTTGCAACGTCTCACCATCGAATCTCTTCAAGGCGTCACCATGTGCAACTGAGGTTCACATTCAGTGTCGAATCTTGAGTTTATTTCTCAAGAATCAACTTCAGAACGAAGCTCATAACATTCTCATCAGGATTCAAGGGAGTGTAGTGCAGCGTTGTAGAGTTTTCTGTTCTTTTTGGCTCAAGATTCATTTCAAACAAGTAAGTTCCTTAATCTCCTGAATACGTGATTACGTGTTGAAATCTTGAGTTTCTATGAATTTGAATCCTGTTTTCAATCTCAGCATGTGTGTATGGACGATTGTGTGGTGTTGTTCCATGTTTTGGCGAGATTTCGGTAACCTAGGGCTTAGGAGATGATCTCGGTTTGGACATTAGAGAAGGTTTTAGGGGAAGCTAAGATTATTTTCGAGCTCAGAACGAAATTTTGAGAGGAGAGGTGGTCCTTTTTTTTTGTTTTCAAAGTTTAGCCGTCACCGGCACCACCGCGCGAAGGCGTTTCGCCGTCGGAGAAGAAAATGAATAGTACCAATATGGTACTGTTCACGTGTGTAGTAGTATGAGGGAGAAGCTCCCTGATTAGCCCATGTTGTACGTGGTTTCTTTGCACTCTTCTATGTTTGCATGGGTGGGACCGGTGATGTGGCGGCGTATGATTGGCTTGGCTTATCTTTTTGTCTTATATCACTTAACTTCAAGTTGCCCAATTGACAACACTAGTATTTTCATTGTCACGTTTTAATACATAAAAGAAAACCATAGTAAAATGAATACTAACATGTGGATGAAAATTGAGAGATAAAGAAAAGCTGGACCATGATTTTGTTTGGGCCTTAGCGCCACTGATATTTGCGCCCCCCTGTAATAGGCCCATGCGCCACTTGTGAATAGATCTTAGTCCAATTTCCTTTTACTTTCTCACCACCCTGTTAGACAGATTTTAGTTTTATTTCAATTTTGTTTCTCTTCTAATTTTTGACTCACAAATCAGTTTCAAATGAAATAAAAAATGAATAAAAATACATTTCGGAGAGTTTTATGTGTGTAGATAATTCTGGTATTTTTTTGTATATTTTTAGAAATTGTTTCTTTATTTTTAATAAATCTTTTCCCTCACCATGTTCATTTTACTTTTATGTTTAGTATGTTTTAGAAAATAATTTGGTTAAATGCCTTAGGAGTAGAATTTAATTGCCATTTTTTGTGTGATACCAGTAGACTCCTATATCATGTTGTGTATAAAAAATAAAAGGTCAATTCTATGTTTTGATTAGATTTTCATTAGGTTTTCTATACCCGATTAGTGTGTGTTTCTAAGTGGTTAACCATGTGAGTTTAGTCCATAATTTGGCTTGCATTTATGCAATAGCCTTAGTTTCTTTTTGTATATGCCATTAGAGGTGTTTAAAGGTCCCAAGACCTGAAGTTGAATTTTAAATCATTTTTCTTCTATTTTTACTTGAATTTTCTTTTTCATGTGTATATAATTGTTTTGTTTAGTATTTCCTTGTAAATAGTTTCATTTGATTGATATAGTGATAGAATTTTATAATCTTAGTATACTTCTCTTAGATGATAAATAAGAATTAGAATAACACTAGGTTTAGAAATTAGGCTAGTCTCCCCTTTCATTCTTTTTCTTTTACAACATTAAAACACTTAATAAATAGTTGAATAAATTCCTTTAAAAAATACAAAGAAAACACTTAAAACATTAATAAAAAAGTGAAAATCATTAAAAAGGGAATGGAAGCTTGAATCTCCCTTACTTTAGGGAATCATTCGAGTGCTTGGATCTCCCTTGCTTTAGGGAACCATTCGGGCGTAAGTTCCCAAATTCTAAAAGACACAAACCAAAGAGTAACTCGAGTTTCCCTTGCCTTAGGGATTTCCTCGAAACACTCAAACTCTCTTCTATCTCTCGCCCTCGTGGCATTCTTAAGAACATGTTGAATCCATTCCATAATTAGGCGTATAAGTCTCCAAAGGTCGAGCATCGTGGAGTGCGACTTTAACCTTTGTTCAACTAAAAAACACAAAACAAATGGAAACTATGGAGCCGAACTACGGTCGCTCTGATTCCTTGTAAGGGATACGTAGGCATTGGGTCGCGGGGCCTAAGCGAGCACACTTGTAAATAATTCATTCTTTTCCCCGTGCTTCTTTTGCATTCATTCGCATTCAGGTTTAGACATAGATACACCCTTTAGATAGAAACAAACATAGGTGGATACCATCGAGTACGATGGGCGTGAGGGGTGCTAGCACCTTCCCCTTGCGTAACCGACTCCCGTACCCTATTCTCTGGTCGAAAGACCTTGTTCTTATTCTGAGTTAGGTTTTCTGATATTCCTTTCCCTTATGGGATAAATATATTAGTGGCGACTCTGATCCATTTTTCGCGGTAGCGACAGGTATCCATGTAGAGCAAATGGCAGCATTTCGTGCCAGTCTTTGTAAGTGACGACCATTTTCTGGACGATCTTCTTAATGTTCTTGTTGGCGGCTTCAACGGCGCCATTCATTTTTGGTCTGTAAGGAGAAGAGTTATGATGCTCAATCATGAATTCCTCACACAATTCTTTCATCATTTTGTTGTTCAAGTTTGAACCATTGTTAGTAATGATCTTGCTAGGAACACCATATCGGCAAATGATGTTGTTCTTGATGAACCTCACAACCACTTGTCTTGTAACATTGGCGTAAGATGCTGCTTCGACCCATTTGGTGAAGTAATCAATAGCCACTAAGATGAAACGATGACCGTTTGAAGCTTTTGGTTCGATCATCCCAATCATGTCGATACCCCACATGGAAAAAGGCCATGGAGATGAGAGAACGTTGAGTAGATTCGGTGGCACATGGATCTTATCTGCATAGATCTGGCACTTGTTACATCTCTTCACATATTTATAACAGTCAGATTCCATTGTCAACCAATAGTATCCTGCTCTTAAGATCTTCTTGGACATTGCATGCCCATTTGAATGAGTTCCAAAGGACCCTTCATGCACTTCATGCATTAACATGTCTGCTTCGTGTCTGTCCACGCATCTGAGCAAAACCATGTCGAAATTTCTTTTGTATAGCACATCTCCGTTCAAGAAGAAACTGCCAGAAAGCCTCCTTAGAGTTTTCTTATCTTTGTTTGATGCCCCAAGTGGGTACTCTTGAGTTTGAAGGAAGCGTTTGATGTCGTGGAACCACGGCTTATCATCGATGACTACTTCAGTTGCAAACACATAGGCGGGCCTTTCAAGGCGCGTAATTCTGACTTTCGGCATATCATTCCAATGACTGACTTTGAACATGGAAGATAGAGTAGCCAAGGCGTCTACCATTCGATTCTGATCTCGAGGTATATGATGCAATTCAACCTTGTTGAAGAAAGTCAACAGACGTCTTGCATAATCTCTGTAAGGAATCAAACCAGGGTGGTAAGTTTCCCACTTGTCTTTGATTTGGTTGATCACAAGGGCTGAATCTCCATATATGTCTAGGATCTTGATCCTTAAGTCAATGGCTTCTTCGAGACCCATGATACAAGCTTCATATTCTGCGACGTTGTTGGTGCAATCAAATAGTAATTTGGTGGAGAACGGGATATGAGTACCCTTGGGAGTGATGATGACTGCCCCAATTCCATTGCCAAAAGCGTTTACTGCTCCATCGAAAATTAGGCCCCATCTTGATCCAGGATCAGGACCTTCTTCAGGTAACGGTTCGTCACAATCTTTCATCTTCAAGTACAAGACATCTTCATCAGGAAAGTCAAACTTGAGAGATTAATATTCATTAATTGGTTGATGCGCCAAATGATCGGCGAGAATGCTTCCTTTGACCGCTTTTTGGGCACGATACTCGATGTCATACTCAGATAACAGCATTTGCCATCGGGCAATCCTTCCTGTTAAGGCAGGCTTTTCAAAGACGTACTTGATTGGATCCATTTTGGAGATTAACCAAGTAGTATTGTTGATCATGTATTGGCGGAGACGTTTTGAAGCCCAAGCCAAAGCACAACATGTTTTTTCGAGCATGGAGTAACGAGACTCACAATCTGTGAATTCCTTACTCAGGTAATAGATGGCATGCTCCTTCTTACCGGTTTCATCTTGCTGTCCAAGCATACAACCCATGGATTCTTCCAACACGGTAAGGTACATGATTAATGGTCTTCCTTCAACTGGAGGAATCAATATCGGTGGTTCTAACAGGTATTCCTTGATACTGTCAAACACTTTCTGGCAATCTTCAGTCCATACAACCCCTTGATCTTTGCGGAGAAGCTTGAAAATTGGCCCACAAGTAGCAGTCATCTGAGAGATAAATCTGGAGATATAGTTCAATCGTCCAAGAAATCCTCTTACTTGCTTTTCAGTTTTTGGTGCAGGCATCTCTTGAATAGCTCTGACTTTGTCGGGATCTACTTCAATACCTCTTTGGCTGACAATGAAACCCAAGAGTTTTCCAGATCTAACCCCAAAAGTACATTTGTTAGGATTCAAGCGAAGCTGATATTTCCTTAGTGGTTGAAACAACTTCAAAAGGTATTCAATATGTTCTTCTTCTGTGCTGGACTTGGCTATCATGTCGTCCACATAAACTTCAATCTCTTTATGCATCATGTCATGAAAGAGAGTAGTCATTGCCCTTTGGTAAGTTGCGCCTGCATTCTTTAATCCAAACGGCATCACTTTGTAGCAAAAGGTACCCCATGGGGTGATGAAAGATGTTTTCTCCATGTCTTCGGGAGCCATCTTGATCTGATTATAACCGGAGAACCCGTCCATGAAGGAAAAGACGTTGAACTTAGCGGTGTTATCGACCAGCATATCGATATGTGGTAATGGAAAGTCATCTTTTGGACTGGCTTTGTTCAAGTCACGGTAGTCAACACACATTCTGACTTTACCATCTTTCTTCGGAACTGGCACTATGTTGGCCAACCATTGAGGATACTCAGAGGTGACAAGAAAACCTGCGTCGAGTTGCTTTTGAACTTCTGTTTTGATCTTGTTAGCCATATCAGGGTGAGTCCTTCGCAATTTCTGCTTAACTGGCGGACATTCTGGTTTGAATGGCAAGTAATGCTGAACAATATTGGTATCCAACCCAGGCATGTCTTGGTAGGACCAGGCAAACACGTCAACATATTCTTTGAGAAGGTCTGTCAACTTACTCTTGATATCAGCATCAAGCAGCGATCCAATGGTCACTTCTTTTTTGTCTTCTTTAGAACCTAAGTTGATCTTTTCTAAAGGCTCTTTGTGAGGCAGAATGGCTCTTTCCTCGTGCTTAAGTAATCGAGAGATCTCGTCTGGGATCTCCTCTTCTTCCTCTTCTTCGGTTTCGAAAACAGGAAACTCAAAGTTGGGAGAGGGCATAGGGTTATTGCATTCAATGGGTTTATCAATAGTTAATCTGCACATATGATTTATATTTATTTTAGAAAATTTATGAATGCAAGAGTGTATGCATATTTTTTTTTTTGAAAAGTTTTTTTTGGTTTTTTAGGATTACCATTTCCAGAAAAAGCAAAAAATAAAACACATAATGTAGGGAATTCAAAATGACGCTTTATTTATGATTCATCTTTGAAACAAAGCCCTAAACACAAACTCATTTGTCTTGGGCAGGACAAAGAGGGAAACTTTTAAAACAAAGCCCTATACACAAAGTTATTTGGGCGGAACAAACATTTTAAAAGCAAAGCCCTATAAAACATCTCTCTGCTTTGGGCCAGGCAGGAGGTCAAAATAACAACGAGGTGATTACTTTGAGCGGCGAACAACATTCGGAACGTCGACATCTTTCCAATAGCAACGAACTCCTCTGTGTATTATGTATTCAGGAAAATTCCCCTCAGAATTATCTTCAGTATTGACATTGACCGTTGGTCGAGCCGGATTTGAAGGTCCTGGTTTGTCAACCTTGTTCTTTGTAGAGCTGAGACGGTCTTCTTCTACTTCTTGAAGAGCATAAGATGAATCACAATCTTCAGAATTTTCAGGATGTAATTCCCAATCCTCAGGATGAAGAGACTCATTGTCAGAGATACTTTCCGAGTCAACTGCGGGGCCATCTTCCCCTTCATCTTCAAAAATGGCATTTATGTGATAATAACCATCTTCAGGATTATAAATCTTAGTAGATGCGTTGAAGCCGAAATCTTCAGTAATTTCAGGCTGCTGAGAAAATTGAGAATATTTGTAAGCCTCTTCTGGTTGACTATTATATTCAAAGGAATCTCCCCATCCAGTTGGTTGGATATCTTCAATCGCAATCTTTGAACTTTCAGGTGTAGTATATTTCACCATATAATCATATTTGCCACTTAGTTGTCCCAAGGTGTCCCAGACCTCTGCAGGAACAGGCTCAGTTTTGTTAGCACTTGTTTTGAATTTGCCTCTGGGTTTCTCTGAAGGAGGATAGAATGGTGCATATGGTTTTTCCTGAGATATGTATCCCGAGTCATTGAGATAACATTTCCATTCTTCTTTAGGATCAGGTAGACCTTCTTCAATACATTCTTCGATAAGGACATTAACCTCTTGAGGAATCGGGTTAAGGAACCCTCCACTATGGAACGTTTCTTTGATCGGACGAAGGGTTTCATCCTTCTTGGTGCAGTTCGAAAACATTGGCGAACATCCGAGTCCTGCTCTGGTTTCATTCTTGGTAGGGATCACAACTTGCCTCCAGCCAGTGGTAGTTCCATCTTTCACTACTTTCACTACCTCTTTGTATGAAGAGATTGATGCTTTCTTCCTGGAAGATTCGTCTTCTAAAGAGAGACCTTGGAACTGCGTTCCTTCTACATTATCAGCACTTATGAAAGAGAAATTGGATAAATGGCTCACCATCAAGGCGTGCTCCCCACTTATTGTTACCAATTTTCCATTTGTTACAAATTTTAACTTTTGATGGAGCGTAGATGTTACTGCCCCTGCTTCATGGATCCATGGTTGCCTAACAGACATCTATAAGCAGCTTGAATTTCCATGACCTGGAAGGTGATTTGAAATGTATGTGGACCAATTGTCATGGGAAGGTTAACTTCGCCGATAACTGATTATCGCGATCCATCAAATGCTTTGACTACTACACCACTGAACTTCATAGGCATTCCTTGGTAAGATAAACGAGCAAGAGTCGTCTTCGGCATCACATTCAAGGAAGATCTGGTGTCTACCAACACGTTGGACAAAGAGTCTGACTGACAGTTCATAGAAATGTGCAGAGCAAGATTGTGATTTCTGCCCTCCTCGGGGAGTTCTTCATCACAGAAGCTTAAATTGTTGCAAGCTGTTATGTTGGCTATTATCCCATCAAAATGGTCAACAGTCACATCATGATCTACAAAAGCTTGATCTAATACTCTCATCAGGGCTTCCCTGTGGGCTTCAGAGTTTAAAAGCAATGAAAGTATTGAGATCTTTGAAGGAGTCTGCATAAGCTGATCCACAATCTTGTATTCGCTTCTTTTTATAAGCTTCAAAATTTCATCAAAGTCAGGATTGACATTGGTTCCACTGGATTGACCAACATTAGTGTTTGTATTACTGACAGGAGTTTCCACAGGATTCCCCACTGGTGTATCGACAGGATTTTGCTTGGTTGCAGGAGCAATAGGCTGCTTTGGAGGTGGTAGAGTGTACACACGTCCACTTCTTGTTACTCGACTCACATCGGCGATATTCACGACAGATGAAAGAGTAGGTAAAGGAACTTCTTGTCCGTTCTTTATCATTGTTGCGTTGTAGTTGTAGGGAACTGCCTTGTCAGAGTCATAAGGAACAGGTCCAGGTAGACAAATGATCAAAGGAGCAATAGGAACCTTTGGCTTGTTGTAGGTAACTTCTATGCGCTCGGGCATGTTGAAATGAGGAACGATGACGTTAACTTTAGGCATTTCCGAGTTGATATCTGAGACTAAAAGCTCATGCAGATAACATCCTATCATGTTAACTTCATCTTCATTCCTATTTCTGTAGATCTGAATAGTACCATTATCTAGCAAGACTTGAAGATCTCTTCTTACAATCGAACATCCATGAGGATCTACACAACATATGCTACAGGAACCGTAGTGATGCTGGCGAAAATTCTGCCCTTGACAGAGAGTAGCGTGCATTTGTACCAAATCTGCTCTTGACAAGTTTATGTCGTAGATTCTGTATGGACCAGGACATTCATACACCATGTTTACAACATGCCCTCCATGATTGGGCAGCGGATTTGCTTGCACATTTGGATTCAAATTTCTGAAAGAGAGGAGATTAGATCTAACCAACCTCTGAACTTCATATTTCAAAGCTATGCAATGCTCAAGATCATGGCCAGGTGCTCCTTGATGATAAGGGCATGAGACCTCAGCTTTGTACCACCATGGGAGTTTCTCAGGTACTGGTGGTGGTGCTTTAGTTTGAACAAGACCTCTTTCAATCAAAGCAGGGTACAACTCTGTGTAGGTCATTGGAATCGGATCAAACTGTGGAGCTCTTTGTACACAATTCTGATTGTTGTTAAACTGTTGAGCCTGTTGTCGAGGCTGTTGTTGTTGAAACTGCGGGGTAAATCCCAGATTTGGTGTTGTATTAACGGCTGGTGCAATAGCAGCTACCTGTTGTTGACGATTGACATTTCCTCTTGGCCTCCATTGGGATACCATGTCAACACTTTGTTCTTTATTCTTTTGGAAACCACTTCCGAACTTTTTGGTTTCACTTGAAGATCCACCTTCTTTAGTTAGACGTCCGGTTCAGACTCCTTCTTCTAGACGCATCCCCATGTTTACCATTTCGGTGAAATCACTTGAGCACTAGCAATCATGCGTTCATAATAAAACGGGCCAAGAGTATTCAAGAAGATCTTTGTCATCTCTTTCTCTTTTAATGGTGGATTAATCTGAGCAGCAGTTTCTCTCCATCGTTGGGCATATTCTTTGAAAGCTTCATGGTCTTTTTGAGCCATAGATCGGAGCTGATCTCTGTCTGGAGCCATATCCGAGTTGTATTTGTATTGTCGGACAAAGGCCTCGCCTAGGTCGTTGAAAGTTCGAATGTTAGTGCTACCCAATCCTGTGTACCACTTCAGTGCGGCACCAGTCAAACTGTCTTGAAAGTAGTGGATGAGCAACTGATGATTATCTGCATAAGTAGACATCTTCCTGGCATACATTACGAGATGGATTTGTGGACAAGAACTACCTTTGTATTTTTCAAAGTCAGGGACCTTGAATTTAGCTGGTATTTGTACACTGGGAACTAAACATAGCTCCAGGGCATTCTTTCCGAACAAATCTTTCCCCCGAATAGCTTTGACTTCCAGTTGAATCTTGTTGAACTGTTCTTGGAGATCTTCTACAAGATTACGCTGATTTGTGCTATCATCTTGATCATGATAAATCTCATTGCCACCATAAGGAAATGTGTGAACCATAGGAGTAGCAACCGTCATAATGGGTTGAGAGACCGACATAGTGACTTGAGAAAAGGTTACCCCCTGATTTGGAGTGAACACTGAACTTTGTGCAGCAGGCGCTTCAGTTGTGGTTGTTTGAACCCCAGAGAAATTATGGCGGAAACCTGCACCAAAGCTGAAAGGCGTGCCCCAACCTTCTGGCATGGAGAAAGATGGAATGCTGAATGCAACTGTAGAAACTGGAGTAGTGATCTCAGATATCACTGTTGCTTGACTGTTGGGTGGTGGCTGCTGATTCTGTGCGGCCATTAAGGAGTCAACCAGAGTAGTGAGACTTTCCAACTTTTCTTGAAGGGTGGTCACTGTACCACGAAGCTCAATATGCTCTTGTTCAGAGCTTTCCATCACTCTTCTTTTGCTTGAACGAGTATTGTATCTGTGATCTGATTGCGAGTGCGGTCGAGAAACTTTGAGACACGACAGCTTGACGATCTAATGGAGAAAGATCCAAAAGATGAGACTCTATACAACAGGCTCGATATGCAGAATGATGTATGCAAAAAGAAGTTTATGATTTTTCCAAACATTTTAAAGATTATTTCCTTGCAAACATTTGAACACAAACTATTATTTTATTGAAATAATGGGAAAATGTTACAACATCGGAGCGTAGCTCCTTACAGAAGCAAATGATAAATAAAAGCTAAACAATCCTAAGCATCTTCATCAGATGAAGAACCAAATGTGTTATGCAGCTTGAGCTTCATGATTTCTTTCCTATAGTAAGCTTTCAGCTCGGCCTTTTCGGTCAAAGTCGTTGACGTTGGGAAACAGAACCAACCCATAGATGAGCAAGGCTAGTATAGCTTCGAAAGCTATCATGCTACCAGTTTCGATGAAATCAAAGGATTTCTTTATTAGAAACTGCGAAGTCAAACCTGGAAAGTTTCCTTTGGTAGTCCAATTGCTCTCTACTTCAGATTTCTTCAAGTGGATAGTTGCTGCAATGACTGGTGACTTAGGAATGGCTTCCAAACCATTGAAAGGTATTTTGTCAGACACAGGAATACCCAAAAGATTGGCATATTCTTCCAAGGTTGGTGCCAACTGATAGTCTGGAAAGGTGAAACACCGGTAGACGGGATCATAGAACTGAACCAGAGTTTTGAGAAGTCCTTCATCAATATGAGTGTTCAAGATAGGCAAAAGCTTTCCATGGCTTTTCCTAAAATCGGAAGGATCTTGTACAAAAGATGCCAACTCTCTCAGTCTTTCCACATTAGGCATTTTGAAATCGTATTTCTTGGTATGCCTTTTTACCCACTCCATAACTAAATCCTATAATGTTTGCAAAGAAAATTCTCTAAAAAATTTTTTGGAAAAAAAATCATGCTTTTATGGAAAAAGATGGTTTTTTTTTTTTATGAATGTATGAATGCATGGATGCATGAATGCCACATATACAAACATGGTAAAGCAAACATGATAATGCAAACATGGCAACGCAAACATGGTACTACAAACATGGTAATTCAAAGATGGTACATATAGGTTCAAAGGTTCAGCGTCACGAGCATGAGGTCAGAGAACCAAACATGCGATAGTACTAGGGGTTAATCACCTGCACAACATGTTCTACTGATACGTCAGAGTCTACATTTTTCTTTCGGATATTACCGGCTTGCACAACTGAACTTGTGAGCTAGCAATATTCTCAAGAAAAACTCGTCTGAGTGTGGCTCTCCGCATGACAACTAATCCAAGTCTTCACCTGAATAGTTTCTGCGCCACAACCTAATAAGGCCAGGATGGGTTATGGGTTCTACAGCCAACTCAGCTTCTACAGTTCAATGAAAGCAATAATGTCTTCGCAACTGAACTTGCTAAACATATACTACCAACAAGGAACCTCCACTGAGCGGAAGGATTCTCATGCCAGCTTTTTAAGGACTGAACTCCTTGTATGCCATACATGACTATACCCTCCACCTAATTCTTATGTGTACTTAATCCGGGTTAGGATTTGTCCATAATGTATCACTTGTAACAGAACCACACAAGTAACAAGAACCACAGAACCAAACATGTAACAAGAAAGAAATAAAAAACATAACAATCAGAATTAACCCTTTCTTTGAAAACAATAAAAAGATGGTCCCCAGTGAAGTCGCCATTTTTCTGTCGCGGGGAAAAAATTGTTTGTGGGATGAGACACCTGATGCCTTCTTTGGGCTCGAGTGCTCAAGAAAAAGATTTTTCTTTGTTTTTGTCACGACCAAACTTTTTATTGTTTCCAAAGTAGGAAAAGGAAAAAAGCTGCAATAACCTTAAAAGTGGGGGAGAGATCTTGGGTAAGAGGGTTGGTTATACGAAGGGAAGGTATTAGCACCCAACGTATCTATAGTACTCTATAGGCTTCTTTGTTATGTTTGTCTGTTCATTTCTTGCTATTGAGGAGGTTCTGTTGTGAGATAGGTGGGAAACTAAGTGTTTGTTTGATTATGCTCGCAAAGATCATCGCGATCCTCTGCATACATATCCCTTAGAGGGAATCAGAGCATCTGTAGCTTGGGGTCTACGGGTGCTAAGGTTTGAGTGGTTTGAGGGAGAAGTTTTGCTCGCCAAGGATACAACCTTGTGCCTACGTATTCTCAAAGGGATGTTGAGAAAGTCAGAGCAATCGTAGTTCCCACTTATGCTAGTGGAAGCAAAGGATAAGAGACAAATGTCATCTCAATGTTTGATGTATCTAATCTATATCATCACATACATCTGTTTGTTTTTTGTTTGAAATCTTTTCATTATAAGCCCTGGGTTGTGCCACTTATGGCGCTTAGAATGATAAAGATGTTTTTTTGTTTAACCAGCCTTGTGGCAAAAACAAGTTTGATTAGCCAGCCTTGTGGCAAAAACTTTCAATGAAGTCATCCTTGTGACAAAAAGTTTTGATTAATCAGCCAGCCTTGTGGCAAACGTTTCGACGAAGCCAGCCTTGTGGCAAAAACTTTGATTAATCAGCCAGCTTGGTGGCAAAAGGTTTGATTGATTAGCCAGCCTTGTGGCAAAAGAGAAATCTGATTGATTGATTGATTGTGATGATATAGATGAGATACTCCTATCATAGAGATGATAAATGTCTAATCTCCTAGGGTATTTGTTTTGGATATTGGGGATGCTTATAAGAAGCCCGTGGGTCCTTGTACGAAGCCCAAGAGGAGGCTATCCGAGGGTCCTTGCATTGTAAGCCCAAGAGGAGGCTATGGGAGGGACAATCGAGGGTCCTTGCATTGTAAGCCCAAGAGGAGGCTATGGGAGGGACAAGTCGTTTGTACGAAGCCCAAGAGGAGGCATGGTATAGTTGGTTTGAGCTTGTTATACCCCAAAATTTGCCCGCATCTTTTTTCAGAAAGTAGGCAACAGACTTCTGTCTAAAAATTGAGAGTTTCATATAATCTTGGATTTTATTTCATAAATATCCTGATTTTATGAATACTCGGTTTTCAGAATTTTTCTTATACGGTATTTTGGTTCGCTGTTGAATTTATTCTTACGCAAACGCCAATTACTGTTTATCATTTCGCACACGCTGTTTATTTGAGATTTATTTGTAGATAAATAGTACTGACGCAATTGGTACAGAATTAAATCTTTTTGCAGGCGCAGAGTCCGGGGATTCAGACTGTACTGGTAACAAGTAAATTATTATTAGTTTTTGTTTCCCACTAATTTTTGTACTATATTCTATTATTTTCAAAAAAATCTTTTCCTTTCTTTTCAAATCTCTTTCTTTCAAAATCAAATCCTAACTTTATTCTATATATCTCTTCTTTCAAATCCTACTACCACTCAAATTTTCCTTTTTTGTACGGAATCACTTCATTCCCCAACGTCTCTATCCTTCTTTTCACTCTATAAATACCTCTCATTTTTTTCATAAATTCTCACATCAAATTCTAACTCATCTCTCAAATTTCTGCTTCATATTCATTCTCTCTTCTTCCCCGGCAAAAATGGCGAAGCGGATGGAAACGTGTTTTCTTATGGTCATCACCGTCGTGGTGGTAATCATGTCCTTCTTCTGTCTGCATAGTCCTGAAAAATGTGGACCTGTGTTGTTTACACTCCCAATAATTTATATGTTTTTATTTGTAGCATGGGTTATTAATCGTCATTCTTAAAGTTTGTCGTATCTTTTATTTTTTAACGTACCGTTTACTCGTCGTACTGTTCATTAAAATATGTAATATTTGTACTGTCAGTATTAAATGTCGTACTATCTGTCGTACTGTTGTTTAATTATTAAGTTAATATTTTGTGTGTTTTCTGCCAGTTAAATATTTATTTTTCTGTGCATTAAATGTTTTTCAGGGTTATTATCGGTAATTTTACTCGCATACAGTATATATTATTTATTTATTATGTCTGTGTTGTTCTAGCAGCTCATGTAAATAAATTTTCACCCTTAATACAGCAAAAAAAAAACAAAAAGAAAAAAATTAACTTGGACTGTTGAATTTTCACTTTAATTGCTACGTTAATGTCTGAACAGTCAGTTGACAGTCAAACCCGCTGACAGTGCAATTCTCCGTGTTTTGTACCATCAATCAAATCAATCTTTTGCATTTCAAAATTCCAAGATTTTTGTTCTAGAAGTCTTCTGAATATCACATGATTAGCAGAGACTC
Source organism: Vicia villosa (assembly GCF_029867415.1). Taxonomy (NCBI): domain Eukaryota; kingdom Viridiplantae; phylum Streptophyta; class Magnoliopsida; order Fabales; family Fabaceae; genus Vicia; species Vicia villosa. The sequence goes on along the minus strand of NC_081181.1, from coordinate 20,932,468 downwards.
AGCACTGCACAAAAATCAGGTACGCTTAACTGTCTCCTACGCGAACAGTCCCTAACTAGGGTTTTTGTTTTTTTCAGGAGAACAAGTTTTTGAGACCTCAAATGGATTTCATGGACCTCCATATATCTCAAAGTACCACCATACAAATTTTCAAACTTCAAATTCGCTCAGACGCACAGTCAGCAGCTCAAACAGTCAACAGACGACCCGATTGACCAAAAGGTCAACAGACAGTCAAAAATGAAATTTTTTGTCAACATCCATATTTTGTCAAAAGATTCATCATTTGATCATTGTTTGATCATAATTCATCAAGGAAAGATAAAAAATCAACAAAACCCTAAGTTTCAAAATTAGGGTTTTCTCCTAAAAAGTCAACTGAACTTTGACTGGTCATAACTCTCTCATCCTTCATCCAAAAAATTCAAACCAAAGCTCATTTTGAAGGAAATTCAATTATCTTTCAAATGCAATTGGTCCCATGGTCATTATATTCACCATTTGAAAAATATGAACCAAGACATTACAGGTCATTTTCAAAGTCAACAAAAAGTGGTTTTTTGTCAAAGGCCATAACATCAAGATAACTTCTCCAAATGAAAAAAAGTTTCCAAAGTGGCTTGTAGAGGACATCTTGAGGTTTCTAAAAAGTACAAGAACTCCTTCATATGATAAAAATTGAGGGATTTATGCCTTGTTGAAGTTGGCTATTTTTTGGGAAAATGCATGAAATCAACATTGACCAAAAGTGTTTTGTTTTCCAAAGGAGACCAAATTTCCATGATCCAAACATGTTTCTAACAATGCTAAGGGCCTCCCATGATCAACCAAAGGCCCATAACATTTTATTTCTTTTTTTTGGTTTAATTTTATTACATTTAAGATTAAATTAAAAAAGAAATGGAAGGATAATGTTAAGTGGCTTGGATATTAAGCTAAGGTCATCAAGAAACATTTAACTCTGCCACAAGAAGATAGTACAGCAGAAGAGACTGGAAAAATCAAGCCATGGTTGCTTGAATTCAAAGCTACATATGTTATAATATTCAAAAATTCAACAAAATCATCAATGTTTCCTAGCTTAGTTTTTAAGCACTTTCTTTGCCTATAAATGAAGTATAACACTTCATCAAGAAAAAGAGACAAGATCAGAACCAAACCTATGCTTGTAACTCACTTGTAACACATTTGAAATTTTCAAAGAAACTTGAAATTCGAATTTTCAGTTTAAGTCATTTTTAATCCTAATTAAACACTCAAACATCATCTCTGAGCATCATTGAACCTGTTCCAATCAGTTTCAAGCTTTGAAACACAAAGAATTGAGCACCATAGCTCACAATTTGTGCAAACAAAAACTTAACAAAATCTCATCATACACTCACATCTAGCACGATGTAATCATATATTTGAATTTAGTTCATTGTTCTGATCGTTTCTGGATGGTTAATTGAAGTTTGAACATGTATCCATGAAGATACCATTTTAGGGTTCTTGAACTCTATTTTAGGGTTTTTCTTAAAAGGCAAAATTAGTCAAAATTAAGGGCATGGTTGAATTCAGTGAATCATGACGAATCAAATGGATATGTCGCGAACAATTTCTATGCTTGTTTACCCCTATTCGCTATTTTGCAGGGATGAGTTTCATCTATTACAGCGCTTTTTGGCAAAAAACGCTATTAAAATTATTGGCTGGAGGTTGAAGACGAAGGCGTGGCGCCATCTGATTGGCCAGTTTGAAAAAGCGCGCGTTTTGTCTTATTCTCGGATCTGATGCTTCGCTGACTAGACTATTGCCATGCGCCACACGTCCTTGTCCATTAGATCATTTTAATTCTCTCATCTAACGCTCCTTGTCTTGCAGGTTCACCATAGACCCTAGGGGTTTGCCACACATGATTATTGTTTTATATATTTTCTATTTTATTTTATTTTCTTTACAAAATTAATTTAAAATAGTTTCAAAAATCAAAAAAATATAATAAAAATATTTCTAGGTTTATAAAATAATCTATTATTTTTTTGACATAAAAATATTTTATTTTTCTTAATAATTAAAATATTTTGTTTAATTAATTAGTATATATTTATATATTTGCTTTTTAATTATTCAACCAATCAAAAAATCATAAAAAAATTTGTTCTTTATATTAAATTTAGTTTATATATTTTAGACTAATTTTGTACATATTTAGAATATTTTTCTCTTTAAGTTTTAATTATTTATGTAATTATTTGCATAATTATATGTTATTTAACTTAATAGTTTTCAAAACAATTTCAAAAATTCCAAAAAAATTAGTTTTATTTTAAAATTAATTAATAAGCATTTTGAACATATTTTAAACTTAATTTTTAGGTTTAAATTTTATTTCTACCTTTTTCTCATTTTAATTAAATTAATCATGCATTAATTCTAATTAAAATCAATCATACAAAAAATCCAAAAATATTTCTTTTATCTTATTGCAATTTAAATTCCTAGATAAAGTGTATAGGTTGTCAAATTCATGTAAATAGCGTAGTTTACATTTCCCGCAAAATCGATGTAATAGCGTAGATTTACTTTCCGCATTTTACATTCCGCATTTTAATTCCAGCACATATAAAACTGCGTGTATGTCAAGAATAGAAACTGAAGCGTTAGATCACTAACTTCAAAGATAAAATATCTGAATCAAAACACAATCACACTTGCACCTCTTATGATAATCCCTCTTTTACTCTTTTCAAAATCAAAAATCAAATTCTACTGTTTCAAATGCAAAAAATCGAACTTTCGTTTACATCCGGTGAAAGGAGAATTTTCTAAAGGAAATAGGAAAAGACCTTATAACTTAGGGTAGACCTCCTAATTTGCTTGCTCAAATCAAAACAAACAAATGTCTCATATATCATTGTTTTCAAAATAAAAAAAAGACAATACTTGGTATATATCCAAACAAGGATTATTACGAAGTTAACGTTCTTTCTTTTTTTTCAAAACATCTTTCGAAAGATAAAACACTTTGTATACATCCGCACAAGGATCATTACAAAGTCAATTTACAAAGGTATTTGAAACCACATACAAGCATTTCAAGGCAAGAGAAAAAAAATGATTCAAAACAAGTGAGCTAAGCAAACTAAGAGCCCATGGATAACCATGGATACAAAGGGTGCTAACACCTTCCCTTTGTATAACCAACCCCCTGACCCAGAATTTCTTAAAGGTCTTTTTCTGTTTCTTTTATAAACCTTTCCTTAATTGGATAAAATAAAAGTCGGTGGCGACTCTCTGATTTTTCAAAAACACAAAAGCAAAGAGAAGAGTGTCAGTTCGTATATCTCTCCACGAGAGGTACGTCAAAAAACCGAGGGCGACAGAACTGGCGACTCTGCTGGGGATTTCAAAAAGAAACTGTTTTCAAAAGGGGTTACCTTAGAGTATAGATCACTTCGATGTTTTCAATTGCTTGTCTTGATTGATCTATTTTTCAAAGGTTTGTTTGGGTATTTGCGTGTGTGAAAGATTCTAACCCGAATATCGAGATACCTTAAGTATGTGACAATAGACCAAGGAAACTGTACGGCATGTACCGATACAGTTGATCTGGTAGTCACCATTAGTGCGACACTTTGGTTTATACTGATATCCCTTGAAACTGATCAAGGAGTATGTTAGGCTTCCGAAATGTCATTAAACACTAATCTGTCTTAGAACCTTTTAGTTGAACTTGACTTGTGGCCTATTAAGTGACTAGCTTTGAAATTGATCGAAGTTAGTTATCCTCGAGGAATATTTTGATCGGCCGTCCGAGCGCCGTATTGAGATGTTACCTCCAAGGATCATAGAACCCGAATACTATTCTAGGACAGGTTTTAACCAACTCAACTTCAGTGGGGAGGGTATCACCTATGAACTTCATGCAAGCCTTTAAACCTAAGGCTATTGTTTGATTTGTTTGTGTGTGCCACATGTTTGACATCATGACATCATAAGCATATCATTTTCTCACTAATCATTTCAAGGATCGAAGAGTTTACCTTTGTTCTATTATTGCAGGTAATGGCTCCCGCTACTAGAGATTACATCCGAATCAACATTTCAACAGTACCATCTGAACTTAAGGACTTAATATCCGAATTTCCCAGGAATGCTCAATTCACCGAAAAGCACGGTCACCTACTCCATTTGGTTACCTCGAAGTTTGAAGAAGACATGATACGGGTCCTGTTCCAGTTCTTTGATCCCGAACATCATTGTTTTACATTTCCTGATTACCAGTTAGTACCCACTTTGGAAGAGTTCTCTGAACTGATTGGGTTACCTGTTCGAGATCAATTACCTTTCACTAGTTTAGAAAAGATTCCAAAACCTGAAATCATTGCTGCTGCCTTACATTTGCGAAAATCAGAAATCGAGTCCAATTGGGAAACAAAGAGTGGAGTCCAGGGTTTGCTTGCTAAGTTCTTAATGGAAAAGGCTCGATTACTACTAAAAACAAAAGTTACCCAGCTTTTGAGGAAGTTGTGGCTCTTTTGATCTATGGGTTGGTTTTATTCCCTAATTCCGACCAGTTCATAAGTGTGCACATTATCAACATTTTCTTAACCCGTAACCCGGTACCCACCTTGCTGGGAGACATTCTACATTCTCTACAAACTCGTACCATGAAGAAACGAGGAACTCTTATGTGCTTTATACCACTAATGGCTAGATGATTTACATTACACCTTCCCTGATCAGTGTTGAGAAATGAACAAAGGATGCAATGGTCTCGCAGGATTATGTCTTTGTCTCATTCAGATATCCGGTGGAACAACTTCTTTCAAAGAGACATTATTATCATTGACCATTGTGGAGAGTACCCTAATGTGCCACTCCTTGGCATCAGGGGAGGCATCACTTATAACCCCTCTTTAGCTTTGCGCCAATTCGGATATGCACGAAGAAACGGTCCTCACGACATGATTATCCGTGGCATTATGTTCAACTACGAAGATGATTCCCACAGACATCGACGAAGGTTTATACATGCGTGGGGCAGTGTCTATAGAATAGAAAGCAAAACTTTAGGGCAATGGAACTCTATTCCTATGGAACCTTACCTCAGATGGGTGCGTGCTCATGCTCAGAAGTTCATCATGCCATATCCCGCTATTCTACCTGTGACTATTGAGCCAGAAGTTGAAGGAGACGAACCTCGAGTTATTCTACATCCGGACATGCCAACTGACCTAGAAGAGCTGCAGAAATCTTGGGTTCAACTAAAAGAGGAAAGAGACACCTTCAAAGCACACTGTCAAGACTATGAGAGGAAAGTGTTGGAGCTCACCAGACAACTCCAAGAAGAACAGCAGATCAACACATTCCTGGGTGCAAAGAGAAAGCGTCCATGGGAGACCTGAGGGATCCTTCATTTTCTGTTTTGTAAGCCCAAAAGAAAAAAAAAGTAAAAAAAGAAATAAATTGTTTAACTAATAAATGTTTGTTTCTCCTTTGTTTTAAACAAATCTAAATTCCAAGATCCTTGAAAACATTGCATATGCATTTCATTCATAAACATTGCATAACAGGTTCACATGATGGGTTTCTCATCTCCTCGCTGTTTATTTCAGTTAGAAGAGATGGAATCCGAAACAAACATCAAGAATCTCGAAGCACAGAATGCCCAAGTTCAGGTAGCAATTCTTGAGCTAGCAAAGGGGCAACAAGAACTGAGAGCCCTGATAATCAAGAAGAAAAAGAAGCCCAAAGGATCTGCAGGCTTAAGTCACCTTGCAAGGAAGGTCAAAATCCCAGTCAAAAGGCCCAAAAAGCCACCGATCCCTGAAATAGTCGGTGAAGGTGATCAAGAAGACAATCACAGCAACCAGGGTTCTGCCAAACCCTCTCTCTCTTCTAATGAAGAAGATTATCATTCTGGAGACGAGCAGGGTGATGACAAATACCAGCTGTTGGAAGAACGCATGAAAGCTATGGAGATACAAAAAATACCTGGTTTAGACTTCAATGATCTTGGACTCGTCTCAGATATTGTTATTCCTCCAAAATTCAAAATTCCTGTCTTTGCAAAGTATGATGGAGTTTCTTGCCCAAAACTACATCTGAGGTCCTATGTAAGGAAGATACTACCTCATACGGCAGATAACAAATTGTGGATTCATTTCTTCCAAGAAAGTCTGTCGGGTACACAACTCGAGTGGTACTACCAGCTGGAAAGTACAAAAGTTCACACTTGGGAAGATTTGGCTGCTGCTTTCTACAAACAGTATCAATACAACGCTGACCTTGCACCAACCCGTACTCAACTAAGGGGCATGTCTATGGCACCAAAAGAAAGTTTCAAAGGGTATGCACAAAAGTGGAGAGATCTGGCTGGAAGGGTTCAACCACCCTTATCTGATCGCGAGCTGGTCGACATGTTCATGGGCACTTTAACTGGCCCTTTCTACAGTCATTTGCTGGGAAGCTCATCATCAGGTTTCACTGACCTGATATTAACTGGAGAGCGTGTCGAAAGCGGTATTCAAAGTGGAAAAATTCAAATAGGCTCCTCCTCTGGTACTACAAAGAGGCCCATCAGTGGGAGAAACGAAATCAATACAATGCATAGTCAGAAAGGTTGAAAAAGTGAGCATCACCAATCTGTAGGGGCAGTTCTGATCTCTGCATCTGCACCTCAGAAAGATCAGCCGCCGAAGTATACGCGTCGACCTGATGCACCAAGAAGAAACTTCACCAGAATCAATATGCCAATCTCTCAAGCATTGCAGCACTTGTTAAAAGCAAATCTGATTACATTGAAAGACCCTCCAAAGAATGTCAACACTTCCTCTCCAAGTTATCGCCCCGATGCAACATGTGCATACCATTCTAACTGTCTAGGACATGACGCAGATCACTGTTGGACCCTGAAAAATAAAATACAAGACATGATAGATGCTGAGGAAATTGAGTTTGATCCTCCAGAGACTCCAAATGTCATCACTGCACCCACGCCGAAACACGACAAAACCATTAACGCTATCATAGACACTGTTTACATCTATGATGTGAGAGAATTGTCAACTCCGCTCCTTGAAGTCAAAAGAAAGCTAATCTGAGCTGGTTACTTTCCAGGTTGTGACCCTGATTGCTTTTATTGTGCACACCTACCCAATGGTTGTGAGAATCTGAAAATAGGAATCCAAAAGTGGATGGATCACCGTATCATTATGTTTGAAAGGCTCCCTTCTATGGACGATTTATGCGAAGTTTTTTCAAACGGGATGAGAATAGAGGATGTCTCAGTGGTTTCTAACATACCATTGAAAATCCCTACCAAAGCTCCTTTCAAAATTTCTGCTGCACCCAAGGTGGCATCGGTAATCATTACCAGTCCGACTCCGTTTCCATATTCCTCAGACAAAGCTGTCCCGTGGAGTTATGACACTAATGTTTATATCCATGGAGTTAAGCAAGATACCTTGACTGAAGAAGCCATGAATTTTACTACTCCAACTGTTGATAATATTGTGGGTACTAGTAAGATTACGAGAAGTGGAAGGATATTTTCACCAGAAATTTCTCCAAATATTGCTACTAATCCAGTCCAGGTCCCAGTTCCTAATCAAGATATCAACGCTCGAGGCAAAGAGCCGCTAGTTGAACCAGTTCAAGTACCGGTGGAAGTCACTGTTGAAGATCCATCAAAGCAAGAAATGGGGGAAATATTGAAAATCATCTGCAAAAGTGATTACAATATTGTCGAACAACTGGGGCACACTGCTTCAAAGATCTCAATGCTGTCTCTGCTAAAATATTCCGAGGCTCATGCCAAGGCCCTGATGAAGTTCCTAAAAGCTGCACATGTACCACAAGAGATTTCAGTCGATCAATTTGAAAATTGTGTTGCCAATCTAACAATGAATAATGGTCTCGGTTTCTCTGATGTTGATCTAACCCCTGCTGGAAAAAATCACAATAAAGCCCTCCACATCTCTATTGAATGTAACGGCACCACTCTATCTCATGTGATGGTAGATAACGGCTCCTCTTTGAACGTGTTACCAAAAGCAGTACTGGAAAAGCTTGACTTCGAAGGAATTGTGTTACAACCAAGCGATGTTGTGGTAAGAGCCTTCGACGGGTCAACAAGAACAGTGTACGGAAAGGTGAAGCTCTCAATCCGAGTGGGCTCTCAGATCTTTGATTCTACCTTTTACGTAATGGAAATTCACCCAGCATATTCTTGTTTACTAGGACGCCCTTGGATACATGGGGCAAATGCTGTAACTTCTACCCTACATCAGAAGTTGAAGTATCCAATAAAAGGCAAGGTTGTCACAGTTTATGGCGAAGAAAAATATGTGGTTAGCCACCTGAGCAACTCCAAGTATGTTGAGTTGGATGATGAATTCATCGAAACTCCATGCCAATATTTTGAGGTGGTCTCTCCAGATGTCTCCACTACCAAACATATTTCTGCTACTCCTGCTACAAAAATAACTCCAACTATGGCTTCTCTCAAAGATGCCAAAGCTGTGACCAAAGAAGGTGGTTGCACAGTATGGGGAAAGCTCCTCGATGTACCTTACAAATCTGATAAGCTAGGCCTGGGCTATGCTAATGGAAATCAGAAGAACGATCAAAGTCCTCGTTCTGGAGGATTAATGTCACATTTCATCAGCCAAGGGGTGAATGCTATTGAAGACGATGGAGTGTTCTTGAACCATATTATTCAGCCATATCCAAATGAAGTTCCACCTGTTCCCATGGAAGTTTGGGATACTTTGGGAGAACCAAGCGGCGGGTATGATTTTCTAGTAAAGTATACCGCACCTCAGAGTTCTTTTATTGCTATGGAAGACATTACCCCGGCTGGATGGGGTGATCAGTTTGAAGATTGCAAAAGTTTCACAAGTTCCATCACTGAGCAACACCAAGGTCCACCTAGTCCAAAAGAAGTTTGGGATACACTAGGAGAACCAAGTGGCAAGTATGACTTTATGGTGAAGTATTCTGCTCCCCTGAGCTCGCAGATCGCTATTGAAGACATCACCCCAACTGGATGGGACAACCATTTCGAAGACAATATGACATTCAAAAGCCCTGACGCTCCTGAAGAAACATGGGAAACAACAAATAATGAGAATGATTTCCTAACACAATACACTGCTCCCCAGAATGCACAAGTCTCCCTTGAAGACATCATTCCAACTGGATGGGACAATCTTATCGGGTATCTCGTTCAGCCAACAGAGGTATCTCAGCCTGGGCTCTCGTATCCAGCAGAGTATATTTCTTATCCCGAAAGATCACCGGCTCATTTCCCCACCAAAGAAATCAATGCTGTGGAAGATGAAGAAGACAACTGCAACTGGAGCAGCTGGATACTCCCTGCTCACAACAATGGATTAACAACTGGGAAGCTGAGGATGTGATCTCCTTTGATCAGGAGTAAATGCAATTTCCTGTTTTCGTTGTTTATATTGTTCAAAGATAAAAATGGTTCCTGTACTATCGAACCATGAACTTGAAAGCCGTGTGCCTTGCCCGAAGCACACTGGTCCTTTTTATAAGGGTTTGTCATATCATGATCATGTTCATTCAATAAAATCATGGGACGTTTGCATATTCAAATTTTGTGATCCTTTTTCTTTGCTTTATTCATTTTTCAAATAGCTATGTGTTCTTACACACACCCACATAAATAAATGCAGATTCACATTCACTCTGGATCCTGTTGATAACGATTCTGCTATTGCCAGTCATGACTTTGAAAATCCGATCTACCAAACTGAGGACGAAAGTGAGGAAGATTGTGAAGTACCAAGAGAACTTGCAAGGCTGTTAGAACAAGAAGAAAAGACTATACAGCCACATGAAGAACCAATTGAGGTTATCAACTTGGGCAGTGACGAAGAAAAGAAAGAAGTCAAGATAGGGGCTGATCTAGAAGACAGTGTCAAGAAAAGACTGATTCAAATGTTACAAGACTACGTTGAGATATTCGCTTGGTCCTATGAAGATATGCCTGGCCTTGACACAGATATTGTGGTTCATCGCCTATCGATCAAAGAAGGTAGTACTCCAGTTAAGCAGAAACTGCGGAGGAGTAGGCCCGATATGTCAAAGAAGATCAAAGACGAGGTTGAAAAGCAATTCAATGCTGGCTTTCTGAAAGTTGTGAGTTATCCTCCTTGGATAGCTAACATCGTGCCTGTGCCTAAAAAAGACGGGAAAGCCAGAATGTGTGTAGACTACAGAGATCTGAATCGGGCAAGCCCCAAAGACGATTTCCCTTTACCTCACATCGATGTACTAGTTGACAATACTGCACAATGCAAGGTATTCTACTTTATGGATGGATTCTCAGGGTACAGTCAAATCAAGATGGCGCCCGAAGACATGGAAAAAACAACCTTCACAACACCTTGGAGAACCTTTTGTTACAAAGTAATGCCCTTTGGTTTAAAGAATGCAAGAGCAACATATCAGTGTGCAATGGTAGCTCTGTTCCATGATATGATTCATCAGGAGATAGAGGTTTATGTCGATGATATGATTGCAAAGTCCAACACCGAAGAAGAACATATGGGTCATCTGCATAAGCTGTTTGACAGACTCAAGAAATACAGGTTGCGACTGAATCCGAACAAGTGTACCTTTGGAGTAAGATCCGACAAACTCTTAGGTTTCATCGTCAGCAGCAAAGGAATTGAGGTTGATCCTGCCAACGTCAAAGCCATTCAAGAAATGCCTATACCCCGTACCGAGAAACAAGTCAGAGGATTCTTGGGACGTCTGAATTACATAGCCAAATTTATTGCCCATATGACTACTACTTGTGTGCCGATCTTCAAACTGTTGAAGAAAGATCAAGTGGAAAGATGGAATGACAAATGCCAATTAGCCTTTCATAAGATCAAAGAATATCTTCAAAAACCGCCAATCTTGTTACCACCAGTGGAAGGAAGACCTCTGATAATGTACCTAACTGTGTTAGAAGATTCAATGGGGTGTGTACTGGGGCAACATGACGAGTCCGGCCGAAAGGAGCATGCAATCTACTATCTTAGCAAAAAGTTTACCGATTGTGAAACAAGATACTCACTGCTCGAGAAAACTTGTTGTGCCTTAGCATGGGCGGCTCGCCGACTAAGACAGTATATGCTAAACCATACCACTTTCCTGATCTCCAAAATGGATCCTATCAAGTATGTGTTTGAAAAACCTGCTCTCTCTGGAAGAATAGCAAGATGGCAAATGATCTTAACAGAGTATGACATCCAGTACATTTCACAAAAAGCAATCAAAGGAAGTGTGGTAGCTGATCATCTGGCTCATCAAGTAGTGGATGATTATCAAGCATTGAACTTTGACTTCCCAGATGAAGACATTATGCAAGTCACTGATTACGAGCAACCAGGACCGGAAGAAGGACCCAAGCCATGATCCCGATGGACTATGGTTTTTGATGGAGCTTCTAATGCACTCGGCAATGGCATCGGAGCTGTGATCATTTCCCCTGCAGGAGGTTATACACCATTCACTACCAGGTTATGCTTCAACTGCACTAACAATATAGCCGAGTATGAAGCATGTATTCTGGGTCTCAAAGCTGCAATCGATTTAAGAATCAAGTTCCTGGAGGTCTACGGAGACTCGGCACTTGTAATTTATCAAGTCAAAGAGGAATGGGACACGAAGCACCCGAATCTAATTCCTTACAAAGAATATGTGCTGAGTTTGATTCCTTACTTTGAAGAAATCACTTTTGAACACATCCCGCGTGAAGAAAATCAACTAGCTGACGCTCTAGCTACCATGTCATCTATGTTCAAAGTCAGGTGGGACAATGAGGCGCCGATGATCACCATTTACAGACAGGATGAACCAACCTATTGCAATGAGATCAATGCCGAAGGAACGGAAGAAAAACCATGGTTCCATGAAGTAAAAAGATATCTCGAAACTCAGGAGTACCCTGAAGGGGCATCCATTAACGATAGAAAGTTTCTAAGAAGATTTGCTGCTAAATTCTTTCTAAGTAATGGAATCTTGTACAAACGCAACCATGACTCGACTTTACTTCGTTGTGTAAACAAGAAGGAAGCAGAACAGATTATGGAAGACATACACGATGGTGCTTTTGGTACTCATTCAAGTGGACATACAATGGCTAAAAAGATCCTAAGAGCAGGTTATTATTGGTCTACCATGGAGACAGACTGCCATCATCACTCCAGAACCTGTCACAAATGCCAGATATATGCCGACAAAGTACATGTACCTCCGGTCCCATTAAACGTCCTGACGGCTCCTTGGCCTTTTGCAATGTGGGGTATTGATATGATCGGAGAAATCAAGCCTACTGCCTCTAACGGACATTGTTTTATCCTAGTCGCTATTGACTACTTCACAAAATGGGTAGAAGCAGCTTCATTTGCTTCTGTCACAAAAAATGTTGTCGCCCGATTTATCAAGCATAATCTCATTTGTCGGTACGGCATCCCTGAAAGTATCATCACAAACAATGGCACAAATTTAAACAACAAAATGATTACTGAACTCTGCACACAATTCAAGATCAAACATCATAATTCCTCTCCATATCGACCAAAGATGAATGGCGCCGTGGAAGCTGCCAACAAGAACATCAAGAAAATCATACAGAAGATGACAGTAACCTACAAAGACTGGCATGAGATGTTACCTTTTGCTCTTCATGGTTATCGCACATCAGCACGTACTTCAACAGGGGCGACTCCATTCTCCTTAGTCTATGGTATGGAGGCAGTTCTTCCAATTGAAATTCAGATTCCTTCCCTAAGGATTATGAAAGAAGCTGATCTAGACGAAGACGATTGGATTCAGACTCGGTTGGACCAGATAAACTTGATTGATGAGAAGAGGCTCGCAGCTATTTGTCATGGTCAGTTGTACCAAAAGCGTATGATCAAAGCCTTCAACAAGAAAGTCAAAAGTCAAGCATACCAAACCGGTGGTTTGGTTGTTAAACGCATCATCCTACCACAAGGTGACCCCAGGGGCAAGTGGACTCCCACTTATGAGGGACCGTTTGTAATCAAGAAAACATTCTCCGACGGTGCCATGCTGCTTACCACTATGGATGGCGAGGATTTCCCACATCCTGTAAATGCGGACATAGTGAAAAAGTATTTCTCTTAAAGAAAAGCTCGCTAAGTTGAAAACCTGAAAGGGCAACTTAGGCAAAAATGAGCGTCTCGGTGGATTGAAAACCTGAAAAGGCGATCCAGGAAAAAATTAGAGACTAAATAAATATTATCCCGGTAGGCTGAAAACCTGAAAAGGCAGTCTAGGCAAAGTTAGGGAATAAAGCGTACAACTATCGTTTGGCTACCTACTCATCTTCAAGGTTCAACACATCAAAGACACCGATCAGTCCAATCACTTTCTTCCAACAAGTGAGGGATGAGATGCTCGAAGACAGATTGGCAATAGCATAATTGAAACTTGACTGGATTATTTTCACATAGCTATAAATACTTTTCAAAGCCTTATGACAATTTCCTACTACCGGGATTTTTGTCTCCTTGTACTAATCAGCCTATTATGGCTCTTTTTCAAAAAAAATCAATGCAGCTCAGACTCAAAAATTAACATTTTCACTTTTTCTGTTTTGAATACGTAAACGTCCCAATGATAATTTTGAATGAACATGTGCATTTGAATATGATTGATGTTTACCAGAAAAACAGGAATAGCATTCAGGTAATGTCCCAATCATTTGGACATCATCCCGAAACCAGCATTAGAAGAAAAATCCCCAACAGAGATGCATTTCTCAGCAAATTCCTCAATGAGATTTCTCTTTCTCACAAAGTGATTCGAGAAATCTTACTCCCCAGCAGGACTGTTCAAGAGTGCTATCCCCAGAAAATGTGGTCTCCACACCAGGACTTGGTCAAATAGTGCATCGGAAGATTATGCATCTTCCTCATTCCCACTTCAAAGGGCATCAAAGTCGGAACTTTCAAATTACCTTTCATCCCCAAGCGGTAGTCAAAGATCCTTCAACAGAGCACCCTGGTTCTCAAAGAAGGTCCCCCAGCCGAGTATACTCGAGCAAGACGACAAAAATCATCAACGGTCACAATGCCTTCATTTCCAAATGGCTAGCGGGGATTTATTTTCCCAACCAGAAGCTTGATACGCTCAAGACTGCATAAGTCATACATCATACATCATACATCACATATTATACATAATATATCATACGCATATTCATACACAGCATATAATGTTTCATGACATACGCATACATAACATGCATATTTCTCCTTTAGTTCAAAAATCTCATACATTACATGCATCATGACATTGCATGACGCTAACTTGATTTTTTTTCAGGTGGACGAATATCCTCAGCAAAGTTGTTCTTGATCACATACAGTGTTCCCCTGAATTCTATTCAGACGAACATTCCTCTCAGATATAATCAAGCCGAAGGTTCATTCTGAAGAGATCTCTCTTTCAAAATCACCTATCAACTCAAAAACAAGCAACACAGATCAAAGTCGATACCTTGGACGGTTCCAGAACGATCTACCATCAAAGATCTAAAGCTGATACCTCAGAAGGTTCCAGAACGATCTACCATCAAAGATCTAAAGCTGATACCTCAGATGGTTCCAGAACGATCTACCATCAAAGATCTAAAGTCGATACCTCGGAAGGTTCCAGAACGATCTATCATCAAAGATCTAAAGCTGATACCTCAGACGGTTTCAGAATGATCAACCTTCAAAGATCTAAAACTGATACCTCAGACGGTTTCACAACGATCAATCTTCAAAGATCTAAAGCTGATACCTCAGACGGTTCCCCATAGATCAACTTTCAAAATCTAAAGCGGAAACTTTGGATAGTTCCGTAACGATCAGCCTCCCAGACTTAAAGCGGTAACCTTGGACGGTTCTGAAACGGTCAACGCAGAGGTTTTCAAATCCTTCATCAAGATATAATCAAAGGATTCATTCTGATGAGCAAACCATCAATACATTCAATAGATGGCATCTGAAAGCCCATCTCAGGTAATGTTATGATCTGCCAACAATATCTCTCAGACAATACTCAAATGCAATTTCCAACGTCACTTCGATGGAGGTAAGTGCAAATTTTCAGGGCATCTAAAATATTCAATCATCTTCTACCTTTAGATTCCAAACACTCTCTTCAGGTTTAAGAAGATTGAATAGGGGTAACTGTTTTACCCCAAAATTTTCCCGCATCTTTTTTCAGAAAGTAGGCAACAGACTTCTGTCTAAAAATTGAGAGTTTCATATAATCTTGGATTTTATTTCATAAATATCCTGATTTTATGAATACTCGGTTTTCAGAATTTTTCTTATACGGTATTTTGGTTCGCTGTTGAATTTATTCTTATGCAAACGCCAATTACTGTTTATCATTTCACACACGCTATTTATTTGAGATTTATTTGCAGATAAATAGTACTGACGCAATTGGTACAGAATTAAATCTTTTGGCAGGCGCAGAGTCTGGGGATTCAGACTGTACTGGTAACAAGTAAATTATTATTAGTTTTTGTTTCCCACTAATTTTTGTACTATATTCTATTATTTTCAAAAAAATATTTTCCTTTCTTTTCAAATCTCTTTCTTTCAAAATCAAATCCTAACTTTATTCTATATATCTCTTCTTTCAAATCCTACTACCACTCAAATTTTCCTTTTTTGTACGGAATCACTTCATTCCCCAACGTCTCTATCCTTCTTTTCACTCTATAAATACCTCTCATTTTTTTCATAAATTCTCACATCAAATTCTAACTCATCTCTCAAATTTCTGCTTCATATTCATTCTCTCTTCTTCCCCGGTAAAAATGGCGAAGCGGATGGAAACGTGTTTTCTTATGGTCATTGTCATACCCTAATTTTTGACCCCCCTGAGATGACATATCTTCAGGATTTTCATCAAGTCAAAGCAAGTACCCAGAGCAGCCTGACATTCAATTGAGGGTGTTCAAAGACAAGAAAACTCAGGCAAAGGATCAATCAATAGAGGGATTAGTCTCTAATGCAATCATAAGACTCAAAAGCCTCATTATTACACCTATGATTGATTAAGACACCCAGTCATCTAAGCACAGGATTACTCAAATCAACAGACTAGGGTTTGGAGCCTATCAAGGACTAAAATCAGGGATCACCTTTGGGAAACCCTAAAAAGCACCAAGAGACCATTCAAAGACATTAATCATCTTCAAATAACTCTTATGACAAGATCCACTGGACATTACACCTCAATTCAAAGTCTACACTCATCATTGTCCTATGGTCGACAAATTAGGGTTTTTGACCTAATTCACCAAGATAGTTGACTTTTAATCAGGGCATGGATCCAAAACTCAAGACATGATTCAAGAGTCTCTACTAACTCAATATAATCCATTTTACATCATTCATTTGAGGATAAGATCTTGTTTCTACACAAAAGTCCAAAAATTCACTTTGTCAGGCAAAAGTCAACTGTATGAGATCACCTTTGACTTTTAAGGTTTTTGGTCAAAAAATGACTTTCAAAGATCAATATCATCAATATATGGATATTAAAGTCATTTGACCAAAGAAATTCAAAGAAATTCATCAAGGAGCAAAAAGTCGGGAATTAGGGTTTTTGAAGGCATGGTGAGAACTCAAAATTTCACCTACACAACTCAAAAAACTTCCAACATGTAGATCTTGCAAAATAAAACAACATCTTACAAAGGAACTTTTTTCAAAAGATCAATCATTTATGAAGTTTTGGAAATTTTGAAGTTTAGGTCATAAACACTTAGAAATTTTTCTAAGTGTTTTAACCTAGTTTTCATCAAACTTTGGGCTCATTTTTCACAAATTTCCCAAATGATTCTGAAGAAGACATAAACTAATGATTTAAAGTAGATGTTTAGGGCTTTCCAAATTGTGTTCAACCTTCTCCAAATTCAATTTGAGCTAAGAGTTATGCTTGTTCAAAGTTGGCCTCATGAAGTAAAATTATAGGTCATGGACACTTTTGGACTTTGCAAATTTTGTGCAAATAACCTCTCTTATGGATGCTACACGACCCATAATACATCTGAAACCATGCCATACATTCATTTTCACCATGCCATAAGAATTGAAGAAGATTCTAAAAACAAGAACATGTGATTATGTAATGATTACATTTGTGAATTTATGGCAAATTGATGAATCACCCAAGGAATCTTCTCATCAACCAATTAGAGCTCACTTTGCATCTGAAATGTCCCCTAAGATCAGATAGAATCAATGGATAGGGGAAGCTAGCCCGAAAATGCATCATTGCATTTTGGAGATTCTTTGAATTTCTTCATGGCTAAGAAACCAAACTCACTACACTAAGCAAGCTCACCACAGCCAATTGATCTGCATCCATTTGCCTATAAATACAGAGGCATTCCTCATTCAAAAACACACCAAAGCAACCATATTCCTTGCTTTCTCTTTCTCTTCTCATGTTCATTGTTTTTCAAAGTTCTTTGGCAAGAAGAATCGATTTCTTCAAACCAGAGCTCATCTTTGAGAAGTGAACATTCTAACATCTCAAGGGAGGTCATTTGAGGTGATCCAAGCACCTGGATCACTTCTGTAAGTGGAGGAACACCATTGTTGCTCTCACTTTGGAGCATTTGCAGTTGGAGGTCCATGGAGTAATTCAGGAGGTTCCGAGCCAAGCCAATCATCCAGACACACTCCTCAGGTCATAGTGAAGCTAACCAGATGGCTGCAGCTCATCTGTAACTCAAGAATCAACACCCTCCATGTTCACTTGAAGCTGAAATCGAGGGAGGTCTATAGAACAATTCAAAAGGATTCAGGCTACAATAAGCATTCAGTTAGCATCATTGAGTCTCAGGGAAGCTATTGAGATCATTCATTCAAGCCCAGGTGCTCTCCATCATCCTCACGACCTCCATTTTCAGAGGTAAGTTTCTGAACCCCACCTCTCTAATTTAAGTACTCTTTGTGAAATAGCTCGATTCTATCTTGTTCAGCATCATCAGAGGAGTGAAAACCCTCTATCATCATTCATTTATCTTTCAGTATAGTCATTTAATTTGATTTTGAAATTTTAGGGTTCTTCACGATTTCTGGTAAATTAGTTAGATGTAGTTAATATAAATAGATATTAGTTACATATTTAGATTCGTGAGGAAATTTGGAGTGAAATTCATCTTTACATCATCACGTTTGGTTGAGAAACGAGTAAGTTCAGAAATTCAAATTTGAAGAGCTTGAGGTTGAAGATGAAGATGGTGGGTGGCGCCATTTTTGAATTCTCAGGGGAGGGTTTAAAATATATTTAACTGAAAGCGTGTTTTAAACGAATACATCGTTTGCCCTAGTGGCCTCACATGCGCTCTTAGTCTCCTCATGCCTCAAGTCTGGGGTTCGAATCCCCCTCGCCCCAGACTTTTTGATTCTTTTATTTTTCAAAGATTTACTACTTGTTTTGAAACATAATCAAATGAGTGCAAGTTACTAACACCAAGCGCGCCTTGGCCCAGTGGTATTATTTTGAGTGAGTGACCTAGAGGGCGTGGGTTCAAACCTTCCAAGGGCCAAAACTATTTTTTTTAACACTTATTTCCTTCAATTTTCTCACAACTTCACATAATTAATTAACCCATCAAACTAATTTATTTTCACTTCATTTTTCACACACTTGTCATTTAACATATCTATTTTATGAATAATCAAAAAAATCATAAAAATGTCATTTATTTCATATATTTTTATTAGGTTTAAAATAGTATGTTTTAGGTGTTTTCTTAAATACTTTAAATACATATTTTACTTTGTTTTAACCTAATCATTTTGTAAATAAAGTCCATGATAAAACCCTATTTGCTTACGTCTTAATTGAGTAAAAATCTTTATTTTTACTTTAATTAAGTGGACTTTTGTCAATTCTCAAAACTATTTTTCAATCTCTGATTAAATCAAATGATTAGGGTTTTCAAACAACAAAACCTTGCATCATTCCAAATCATTTTTCAAATTGCTTTTACACCAGTACTGTAAAGTACTGGGCCTCTAATAGAGTGTAAGTCCCAAACACCTTCTCTTCTTAGCTTGTTTTCAAAACTGTATTTTCAAAATCTTCTTTATGTTTTCAAAACATTCTTCTGGTATTTGAAGGGCATTATTCCCGGTGAAACTCTTCAGATACCTATGTGACCTTTGTCCATCTTCACTTCTTCTGTTTTCAAAAACCCTTAACTGTTTATAATAAATATTCAATTGTTATCAACAAAACAACAAAAATTACTGTTGAGGCCCTGTACATACTTCTCCAAAGGCCTCCACTCCATCCAGGTTAGGCTTTACAAGCTTTCAATTTACAGTCTTTATTTAAATTACTGTCAAATATAAACTGTGCATATATTAGTTTAGAACTACGTTTGAGTATAAACCTTAGGACAGTTAAACTATATATATATTATAGGA
Organism: Vicia villosa; assembly: GCF_029867415.1. Classification (NCBI taxonomy): domain Eukaryota; kingdom Viridiplantae; phylum Streptophyta; class Magnoliopsida; order Fabales; family Fabaceae; genus Vicia; species Vicia villosa. The sequence goes on along the minus strand of NC_081181.1, from coordinate 20,912,975 downwards.
ATATGACCTAGGATTGAGAATGTCTTCCCGGTGAAGGCTCTTTCCTAATTAGAGATCTGTAGTTCAAACCCCCAAGATGAATTATTCCCGGTGAAACATCTTGGTAAAAACCTTAGAATCCAAAAATAATAGGACACATCCACCCAAAGAGGAATTATTCCCGGTGAAACCTCTTACCCATTTGCTTAGAGCCAAAATAAGTTCAAAACTACATAAGCTTTCTCTTGTGCTATAACAAGGACCCTCGATTAGCCTCCTCTTGGGCTTTGTACAAGGACCCACAGGCTTCTTAAAAGCATTTCCAGCTTCCTCTTGAGCTTGTATACAAGGACCCATCAGGTTTCTTATAAACATAGGAACAGGTCTTTAGTCACCTTTTAGCCTGCCCTGGTGAGTTTCTTCCAATTTAAACCAGACTTTAAACAAGCTAAGTTTGTCTCAATTCTACATTGAGTACATTTTTGGAATGAGAGACATGGACAGTCTCTATCACCCTTATCTTCATCAATCTTCCTTAGCAAAGTCTAGGATCTATGTTTATTTTCTCCTCAGCATGTGTCAGCCTTCATCTTGGGCTTTAAACAAGAAGTCTCCATTAGATAATCTTTCTGCCATTCTTTCTTTTTAACAAAAACCCCTGGAAAGGGTTAGCCTCCAAACACATTCTTTCATTTTTCAATAAATTCCCTGGAAAGGGTTAGCTTCCACACATTCCTTCATGTTAATAGAATTCCCTGGAAAGGGTTAGCCTCCAAAGTCAATTAATAAAAATGTCAAAAATAAAGATTCATTTCTCTTAGGAGATAATTTCCCCAAAAGAGTCAAAACCCCTGGAAAGGGTCAGCCTCCAAAAAACATGATAAAGTCAGTCTTTTAACAGACAAATTCACCAGCTGAGTCAAAATCCCTGGAAAGGGTTAGCTTCCAAAGAAAAACAGTCTTTCAATAAATAAAATCTCCTCAATAGAGTCAAAACCAACAAAAACAGTTAGCCTCAACCTTGGGCTTCATACAAGGCACCCAAACAATAAAACTCCCCTGTCAAGAGTCAGCCTCAACCTTGGGCATTGTACAAGGCAGATAATAGAGTCTCCCCAGTGAGTTCTTCATCATTCAGTAGCCACAACCTTGGGCTTTGTACAAGGCAGATAAACCATATTTTCATGTGTCAAAGATTCCTAACACCTAGGATCTTTTCCCCATAGAGTCATCCATACTCAGTTTATTTAAGAGTCAGCCACAACCTTGGGCTTTGTACAAGGCAGAAAATAATGTTTTCCCTAGCTAGAGTCAGCCACAACCTTGGGCTTTGTACAAGGCACATAAAATAGAGTCATTCATTCAATTATCCTCAGCAATCAGCCACAACCTTGGGCTTTGTACAAGGCACACAAATAGAGTCTCCCTAAGTAGAGTCAGCCTCAATTCTGGGCTTTGTACAGAACACAAAAATACCCTGTAATTAATCCCCAGTGGATTCATCTCCCAGAGTCAATAATATTAATAAGTCAATCAAAAAGCCTCAAGCTTGGGCCTCATACAAGCCAGCTAAAGTCAAATCTTTTATACAGTAGATAGACATAGCTTATCTCTATAGAGAGATATTTTTACTACTCTACCACATTCAAACAAACAAACATTTCAATTTCAATTTCATTCAAAGTCTCCCATTTAGGACTCTGAAAGACATGCTCTGGCACATCCCCAGACTTGTACACTTTCCCTAATTTGGATGAGCATCTTTCTTTCATTTTAGAGGCACGATGGCTGTCATACTTGATCAACCAAGTAGACTCCCCTCTTAATGAAACATCACTTTTTTTTAGCTTTTCTGTCACTTTTAAATGTTTGTGGTAGAATAGTACAAATACCTCTCTGTAAAGATGATTTCATGTCTCTTTACTGTAAACAGAGATTTAATTCCAAGCTTCAACCTTGAGCTTCAAGCAAGGCACCAAAAACAAGTAATTTCCCTAGTTAGTTCCCCGAACTACATTAAGCTCTGACTTCCACTAGGGATATGTAGGCATGAGGTTCACAAGGAATCTCAGCGAGCTAATAAAATACCAAATATAGTCAGTCTGTCTGTCTGTCTGTCTTTTCAAATCAAATCAATTCCTTCTCCTAACACAAAGGAGAAACTTTCCCAATCATTAGCAGCAAACACAATCACAATGACACAGAGAAGGTTCCTGTAGAGTACTACAGATATGTAGGGTGTTTAAACACTTCCCTATGTATAACCGACCCCCCGGACTCCAGAATTTCTAGTCTAGGTGAAATCCCCACACTTAGCAAACTCCTAGGGTTTAGTTGAGATCTTTTTTCCCCTTTCCTACTCGTAGGACAAATAAGAAAGTTCGTGTGATATCGTAGGAAGAACTGAAATAAAATTCATCCCACCACGGGCGCATTCTCCTTCCAAATTTCGCGTGAAGGGTTTAGCGTGCCGTCCTCCCAAGTGAAACGGGGAGGTAAAGAAAACGACACCACAGAAAAATGGCGACTCTGCTGGGGATATAAGTGTTAAAAACCTTGGTTTTTCATCCAAACCAATGGTTGACCTGTTGCTGGTCCAGCCCCAATGAGGAATTAGGGATGCCAAATTCCCCCTCAAACAAGAGAGGTCCTGCCTAACCTCTATGTCATATCATGTGTTTGCTGCATTTATATTTGTTTATTCTGTTTATTCTGTATCGGGAAAGGGCTTGATTCCCCCTTGTGGTGAGAAATCCTATACCCGGATTTGAGTGCAACATAAGATAGGATGGAGGATGTCTTCCCGGTGAAGACCCTCTAATCTTGGTTTCCAATTCTACTCTTGGGATTTGCCTGGCTGGTTGTGATTAACTGCGCCACTGCATTCCGAGACTGATTTGTACCAGGAGGACCTAGAAACACATTAACCCCACTTAAAGCCTTTTTTAGGACGTAGAGCGGTGATTACGGAAGTAATTGTCACGCAGATACTACACTCAGAGAAAACTCTCTTATAGATACCAATCAACGTATCTTTAAGGTTGAGCAAAAACTCTGAGACCCCTAGAACCCGTTCTACAGGTACAAAAATCCTTAACCTTAGTTTACCATTGGGGCGGAGATTGCGTTTGGACTTCATGACCACTATACCCTTCAACGCCATGTTTGTTTAAAACTCTTGTGTGTGCATTCATGCATTCATGCATCATTCATTAATAAACAACTAAAAACAAAAAGAGTCTTTTTCGAGTCGTTTTTCAAGGAAACTAAATAACGAACGTTTTGAACTTCAGAGAAAGAGAGAAACGGAGAAAGGACTTAAGGATTTATACCATGGATTATGGGAGAAAGAGAGCTAGGAAATACACCTTCAAGATTCCCCAGGTCGAGGAACTGGGAAAGCTCGGAAAACTGGTGGTCAACCCCCAGGCTTTCAAGGACAAGTATGGAAAACTTCTGCCTTTGCTCAATACCAACATGGTGGATGGGATCCTTCCCACCTTGGTACAGTTTTACGATCCAACGTATCACTGCTTCACCTTTCCAGATTATCAGCTCATGCCTACGTTAGAGGAGTACTCTCGTCTGATTGAGATACCCGTGTACGCGCAAGATCCGTACTCCGGTTTGGAAAAGAATCCTGACGACATTATCATTGCTGCAACTACTCCTTTGAACGTAGTCGACATCAGAACTCATATGGTGAGTAGAGGAGGAATTCAAGGATTGCCCTCAAAATTCCTGTTTGATCAAGCTCGGTACTTCGTCAGCATCCAAGATATGAGTGCTTTTGAGGAAGTCTTGGCTTTGCTTATCTACGGATTGTTTTTGTTCCCTAACATTAACGGTTTCGTCGACATCAATGCAATTAAGATCTTCTTAATTGGAAATCCAGTTCCAACCTTGCTTGCGGATGCTTATCACTCTGTGCATTCAAGAAACCTGCAGCGAGGAGGATTAATCACATGCTGCGTACCGTTGTTATACGAATGGTTCGTTTCGCACCTGCCAAAGTCTAGCACTTTCTGGAATATGAGGGATGGCCTTTACTGGTCACAGAAAATCATATCTCTCACTCATACAGACATTGAGTGGTGTAGTCCTGACAACGACGAAACCAAGATCATCTTCAGTTGCGGAAGTTTTCCCAACATACCCCTTATTGGAACTAAGGGAGGAATCAGTTACAATCCAGCTTTAGCCCGTCGTCAATACGGCTATCCCATGAAAAATATACCAAGTAACATCCAATTGGAGGGTCTGTTCTTCAAGAACATCGACGATCATGGCAACATGCTGAAGAAGGAAATTGTCCAAGCCTGGCGTCTTGTACACAGCAAAGGGAGAAGATTGTTAGGAAAACATCTTTGCATCTCCCTGGATCCTTACCTTCAATGGGTACGCGTCAGAGCATTCAAGCTCAGGATGCCATATCAACATCAAGAACCTATTCCCCTAAGGGAAATAATATACCTTTTCTCCACCGATGTTGAAAAACTGCAAGCGGCATTAAACAAGGTATGCCAAGAAAGGAATGCTTGGAGGAACAAGTATCGAATTGTCAACACGGAAAATGTTGAGATTCAAAACATCCTAAGAAGGAAGGATGAGTTACTTGAAGTACTCGATCGACAAGTGACACAATCATCACTTTCTCATCATATCCCTCCCGCTTCCTGGATCATCGATCAGCTCACGTCAGAGAACGCTCAGCTCAAGAAACAGAAGAAGATGTTAGAACGTGAAGTCGGCTCTTCATCAAAGTTTTAGAGTCCTTTCTCTCAGTTTCTCTGTATTTCCATTTTCAAAGTGTGTAAAAAACGGTGTTTTCTCTTAATTAATAAAAGTTTAATGTTTCATAACGTAATTATGGTGTTTCCTTGAAAAATAATAACTTAATTGCATATCACACATCGCTTTAGTCGTACGCACTGACACGAGAATTGTCGCGGATCTAATAGTCACTTTCCTTTCTCCAGAAAGAGAGGAGGAGAAGGAGGTGAACCAAGACTTTCAAGCTGTCTCATCCATACAACACTCGTTCAAGTCGCAAGAAAAGAATGGAAGACTTTGAGCAAGAGAATGAAGAACTCAGAGAAGAGATTAATACTCTCAAAGGTACTGTTGAAAGACTCAATAGTATGGTAGAAGCCCTGGTAGTTGCACAGAATCGACCAACGCCAGAAGAACCACAAAGGACTGTGGTTTCCAAGATTGTTTCTACTCCTATTCCTCAGTATACCATGCCGCCTGATCGACCTTGGGGCATGCCGTACAACTTTACTCCAGAAGGGTACATACCCCCAGCTTCTGAAGCTCCAAAAGTCACCATGGATATGCGTCCACCGGAGGGTTACAAACCTCTGGAAATTGAAGTTCCAAGAGCAACGGCAATGGGTTTCGCACAACAGAATGCTGAGATACCGAGATCTGCTGTCATGGCTTCTCCACAGCCCGTTATGCATACTTTTCCCCCGCAAGGCGGACAAGTATATCATCACGCTCCAAGTGAGGATGCTGGCGTGTATGAAAGATTGGACGAGTTCCAGGAACAGTTTCTGCAAATGCAGAAGGAACTCAAGACTCTCCGAGGACAAGATCTATTTGGAAAGAATGCTGCAGACCTCTGTCTGGTTCCAAATGTTAAGATTCCTCACAAATTCAAAGTACCAGAATTCGAGAAGTATAAAGGGAATTCATGCCCACAAAGTCATCTTGTGATGTACGCTCGAAGAATGTCAACTCAGACTGATAATCAACAATTGCTCATTCATTATTTTCAAGACAGCCTGACTGGTGCTGCACTCAAATGGTACATGAACTTGGACAGTTCAGAGATTCGTACTTTTCGAGACCTCGGAGAGGCCTTCGTCAAACAGTATAAGTACAATCTGGATATGGCTCCCGACAGAGATCAACTCCGGGCCATGACTCAAAAGGATAGAGAAAGCTTCAAGGAATACGCTCAGAGATGGCGTGAGGTTGCTGCTCAAATTTGTCCACCACTTGAAGAGAAAGAAATGACAAAAATCTATCTCAAAACTTTGAGTCCACTTTACTACGGACGAATGGTTGCAAGTGCACCAAGTGACTTTACCGAGATGGTAAACATGGGTGTACGTTTAGAAGAAGCAGTTCGAGAAGGACGCTTGAACAAAGAACCAGAATCTTCTGTTGGTCCAAGGAAGTATGGAAGTTCTTTCCAGAAGAAAAAGGATCAAGATGTCAGCAATGTCTTGCACAAAATCAAGAAGAAATTCCAACCTCAAGTTGCAACAATAACTCCGGTTGTTAACTCAGCGCTAGTTTATCAACCTCAGGTCTCGCAACAACAAATTCAACAAAGGTCGCAGCAACCTCAGCAGCAGGTTCGACCTCCAAATTACAACAATCGGGCTCCAAGGTATCCTGCCTTTGACCCCGTACCAATGCCGTATGCAGAATTGTTTCCAACATTACTGGCAAAAGGACTCATTCAGACAAGGAGTCCTCCAAATCCTACAAATAGTTCTTCACCATGGTATAAGGCTGACCAATCTTGTCCCTATCATCAGGGGGCACCAGGTCACAATATAGAGAACTGTTTATCTTTCAAGATTGACGTCCAACGATTAGTGAAAAGCGGAATGCTATCCTTCAAAGATACTAATCCAAACGTCCAAGCAAATCCTTTGCCGCAGCATAAAGAAGCTTCAGTAAATCTGATACATCAGCACCCCAATATCATTCAAATCTACGACATTCGTCAGATAGGGGAAAATCTTGTCAAGATGCACGCTAAACAAGCTGGGTACGGTCATGTACCACCTCACAACTACTTCACATGTGATATTTGTCCAAAAAATAATCAAGGATGTGCCGTAATTCAAGCTGCATTACAAGAACAAATGGACTTGGGATGGATTCAACATATCCGAGTCAGAACTGAACATGACATCAACATGGTTCAAGGATGTCCAGGAGAATACAAAATCTACAAAGTTGAAGACCTTGAAGGATCGGTAGTCAGGTTCCACAAAACTTTAAATGGACCTGCCTACTTTGGAACAGATTTCCACGCTTACAGTAGATGCAGAATTTGTCGAAGAAATTCACGAGGATGTTTGCGTGTTCGCAACGACATTCAAAAGCTGATGGATGACAATACCATTACTGTTCTTGCCAACAGAGAAGATGATGAAGTCTTTACCGTATCTCCTCAAATTAATCAAGTTGAACCAATGCAAGTTAAGTATGATAGCAGGAAGACAGCAGTTGCACCACTAGTCATCTACTTACCAGGTCCTGTACCGTATGAGTCCAGCAAGGCTATACCATACAAGTACAACGCTACATTCATTGAAAATGGTAAGGAAATACCATTACCGTCTGTTGTCAACATTGCTGATGTTAGTCGAGTCACCAGAAGTGGACGAGTCTTCAACAGAACAACAGAAAATGTGGAAAAGCCTTCGGAGGAAGTACCACATAGGCAAGACAATTATCCGACCAATGTTGTTCAAGCGAAAGAAAATGATGAGATCTTGAAGTTAATCCAGAGGAGTGAATACAACATTGTAGACCAATTACTACATACTCCGTCTAGGATTTCAGTTCTTTCCCTACTATTGAGTTCTGAAGCTCATAGGGAAGCTCTACAGAAAGTTTTGGAACAAGCTTTCGTAGAACCAAGTGTTACTATTAGCCAATTCAACAACATCATTGCCAACATCTCCGCCGGAACTAACCTAAGTTTCTGTGACAAAGATCTTCCTGAAGAAGGAGTGGACCACGATCTTCCACTTCACATCTCAGTTGGCTGCATGGGTGATACACTCACAGGAGTCCTAATAGACAATGGATCCTCTCTCAACGTCATGCCTAAATCAACATTATCAAGATTATCTTTCGAAGATTACCCTCTAAGAAAAAGTCATGTCATCGTCAAAGCATTTGATGGATCAAGAAAGTCAATTTTCGGAGAAGTAGATCTTCCCATAACTATTGGACCTCAGACGTTCAAAATCACTTTCCAAGTTATGGACATTCCAGCACAATACAGTTGTTTGCTAGGTCGCCCATGGATTCATGAGGCTGGGGCAATTACTTCAACACTTCATCAGAAACTGAAGTTCATAAGAAATGACAAATTGGTAACCATATGTGGAGAACGAGCTCTGATCGTCAGCAACCTGTCATCATTCTCCGACATAGAACCAAAAGAAGTTGTTGGAACTAAATTCCAAGCACTTTCCTTAGACAAAGGAAAGGAGAAAGCAGCGTCTATCTCTTCATACAAAGATGCAATCCAAGTTGTAAAGGATGGCACTACCAGTGGTTGGGGGCACATTAATATTCCTACCAACAACAAGAACAGAACAGGAATTGGATTCTTTCCGACATCATCAAGAGCTGTCCCAGGGATTGAGGTAGTTCTCCCTATTCAAGAAACTTTCTGCAGTGGAGGTTTTCTTCAACCTGTTCAACAAACAGTCAATACCATCAGTACGGAAAACACCGATGAAGAGGAATGGTTATCCTATCTTAACAAAGCAGGATATATCTCCCTACCAGAGTCTGATTCACCTTGCTGTTATCCGACTAAGGGATCTGAAAGTAAGACTCAACCAAGCAGTGATGAAGTTACTAACAACTTCACCACCAGAAGTCATGGTTCATCAGAAGAAGTTCCTCCTATCCCCGAAGAAACCTGGGATACATTAGGAGAACCAAGCGGAAAATTCGACTACATGGTGAAATACTCCGCTCCTGAAAGTTCAAGAATCTCTCTTGAAGATATTGTTCCAACTGGATGGAACATTGATTATGAGTACCTCTCTCAGCCAAAAGAGATGTATAACCCTTGCTATTCATCATCATCTACTGGTGAAATCATCATTGAGGATTATATCCCCAAGTCACCTTCCGAGGCTACGGATCTAGAGTTCACATATCTAGTCAATGCCATCTTGGGAGAAGAGCAAGACCAAAATACAGAAGAGGATGATCTCGAAAGTGTCTCCGACAACGAGTCTCTCCATTCAGAAGATTGGAAGTTTCCTCAAAAGAAAGATCAACATACTCCACTTGGAAATGGGTATGCTCACACCGCTCAGTCTGCTGAAGTAGAAGAAGATCGTCTGAGTGTTGCAAAGACAGTGGTTGGTAAATCAAGACCTACCACAGGCCAGCTTAAGCCTAAGGTTCCAGATTACTTAGTGCACAAAGGGGTTCGCCACTACTGGACAGCTGTTGAAGTTTCAACTGTTGTTCGCACTCCTAAGTAGGAACTTTCACCGTTATTTTGTCCTCTCACCATAGCCCAGGGTGAAGAGATGTTTCATAGGGCTTTGCATTTTACTATTTCTTAGGAAAATGTCCCTCTTTGCTTCGCCCAAAGTAATAGAGTTTTGTTTTATAGGGTCTTTGTTTCAAAAAATGACTGTCCATAAATAAAAATGACATTCTGTTCCTTCGTTTAGTTTTCCCTTTTCTTTTTTCGGAAATTGGTAATCCTAAAAAACACCCTTAAAAAACATCAAATATTCCATTAACTGCATACACCGAGTCTTCCCTCGTTGTCTAAATAAAACTTATCACACATATGCAGATTAATCATAAAATACCCCGTTGAAACGTGCGACCGTATGACTTCTCCAAGCTTTGAGTTTCCTGTATTCGAGGCAGAGGAAGAAGAAGACGAAGAAATATCAAAGGAAATTTCAAGGTTACTTCAACAAAAGGAAGAGGCCATTCAGCCATACAATGAGCCTCTAGAGATCATTAACCTTGGTTCCGATGGAAACAAAAAAGAGGTTAAGATTGGAGCTTCGCTCAGTTCAGAGATCAGAGAGAGTTTGATACAGCTGCTCAAAGAATTCTCAGATGTCTTCGCTTGGTCTTATCAAGATATGCCAGGGTTGGATACCAGTATAGTGGAGCATCACTTGCCATTAAAAGAAGAATGCCCTCCGGTCAAGCAAAAATTAAGAAGAACTCATCCGGAGATGGCCATGAAAATCAAAGAGGAAGTTCAAAAGCAGATCAACGCAGGTTTCCTCGTCACGTCAGAATACCCTCAGTGGTTAGCTAACATTGTTCCCGTTCCTAAGAAAGACGGAAAAGTCCGCATGTGCGTCGACTACAGAGATTTGAACAAAGCTAGCCCTAAGGACGATTTTCCCTTACCACATATTGATATGTTGGTAGACAGTACAGCAAAATCCAAAGTTTTCTCGTTCATGGACGGATTTTCAGGATACAACCAAATCAAAATGGCACCTGAAGACATGGAGAAAACAGCTTTCATCACCCCCTGGGGCACGTTCTGCTATCGAGTTATGCCTTTTGGACTAAAGAACGCAGGGGCAACTTATCAAAGGGCCATGACTACACTTTTCCATGATATGATGCATAAGGAAGTGGAAGTCTATGTGGACGACATGATTGCCAAATCAGAAAATGAAGAAGATCACATACAGAATCTGACAAAGTTATTTCAACGCTTACGGAAGTTTCAGCTTCGCCTGAACCCCAACAAGTGCACCTTTGGTGTCTATTCAGGAAAACTCCTTGGTTTCATTGTCAGCAAACGAGGAATTGAAGTAGATCCAGACAAAGTCAAGGCAATTCAAGAAATGCCTTCGCCCAGAACCGAGAAACAAGTTAGAGGATTTCTTGGACGTCTGAATTACATCTCGAGATTCATATATCTCATGACTGCAACTTGTGCTCCTATTTTCAAACTTCTACGGAAAAATCAAAGTTGCGTCTGGACAGACGATTGTCAGAAAGCGTTCGACAGCATTAAGGAATATCTGCTCGAACCACCCATCTTGTCTCCTCCAGTGGAAGGAAGACCTTTGATAATGTACTTAACCGTCTTAGAAGACTCCATGGGTTGTGTCCTTGGACAGCAAGACGAGACGAAGAGAAAAGAGCATGCCATCTACTACCTGAGCAAGAAATTCACTGATTGTGAATCCCGCTACTCCATGCTCGAGAAGACGTGTTGTGCTTTGGCCTGGGCTGCCAAGCGTCTCCGCCAGTACATGATTCGACATACTACTTGTTTGATCTCTCATATGGATCCCATCAAGTACATCTTTGAGAAGCCTGCCTTAACCGGGAGAATTGCCCGTTGGCAGATGTTGTTATCAGAATATGACATTGAGTATCACGCACAGAAAGCCGTGAAAGGAAGCATTCTAGCTGAGCACCTGGCTCACCACCCACTCAATGGTCATGAATCAACCAGTTTCGACTTTCCGGACGAGGACGTCATGTACCTCAAGATGAAAGATTACGACGAGCCACTACCAGACGAAGGACCTGAGATAGGATCCCAGTGGGGCTTAATCTTTGACGGAGCTGTCAATGCTTATGGACGAGGAATTGGGGCAATCATTGTTACACCTCAGGGTACCCATATTCCATTTACTGCCAGATTAACTTTCAAATGCACAAACAATGAGGCCGAATATGAAGCTTGCATCATGGGTCTCGAAGAAGCCATGGATCTAAGAATCAAACACTTGGATGTATACGGAGATTCTGCTTTGGTCATCAATCAAATCAAAGGAGAATGGGAAACACGCCAACCAGGGCTAATTCCTTACAAAGACTACGCGAGAAGATTATTACCATTTTTCGACAGGGTAGATTTTCATCACATTCCTCGTGAAGAAAACAATTTGGCTGATGCATTAGCCACACTCTCTTCCATGATTAGGATAAATCATTGGAATGACGTTCCTCGGATCGATGTTATGCGCCTGGATAGGCCCGCTCATGTGTTCACAGTAGAAGCAATCATCGACGACAAACCGTGGTATCACGACATCAAGAACTTTCTTCAAAAGCAAGAGTACCCTCTTGGGGCATCAAAGAAAGATAGAAAGACTTTGAGAAAGTTAGCTTGTAGATTCTTCTTGAATAAAGATGTTCTGTACAAGAGAAACTTCGACATGGTTCTGCTCAGATGCGTTGACAGAAAAGAAGCAGAAATACTCATGAGAGAAATACATGAAGGTTCCTTTGGTACTCACACCAATGGACATACCATGACAAGGAAAATACTGAGAGCAGGATATTATTGGCTGACGATGGAGTCAGATTGCTACCAGTACGCAAAGAGGTGTCACAAATGCCAGATCTACGCCGATAGAATTCATGTGCCACCATCTCTTCTCAACATACTCTCTTCCCCTTGGCCTTTCTCCATGTTGGGAATCGACATGATTGGAATGATCGAACCAAAAGCGTCCAACGGACATCGCTTCATCTTGGTAGCCATAGACTATTTCACCAAATGGGTTGAAGCAGCTTCATATGCAAACGTTACAAGACAAGTTGTCGTCAGGTTTATCAAGAATCACATCATCTGTCGCTATGGCGTTCCTAGCAAGATAATCACTGACAATGGGTCAAATTTGAATAACAAAATGATGAAGGAGCTTTGTGAAGAATTCAAGATCGAACATCACAACTCATCTCCTTACAGACCAAAGATGAATGGAGCTGTAGAAGCAGCTAACAAAAACATCAAGAAAATCATTCAGAAGATGGTCATCACTTACAAAGATTGGCATGAAATGCTCCCATATGCTCTTCATGGTTACCGTACATCAGTACGTACTTCGACTGGAGCAACTCCTTTCTCCCTTGTATATGGCATGGAGGCAGTCCTACCAATAGAGGTTGAGATTCCATCAATGAGAGTTTTGATGGAGGCAAAATTAACAAAAGCCGAGTGGTGTCAAAGCAGATTCGATGAATTGAACTTAATCGAAGAAAAGCGCATGACAGCTTTATGCCACGGACAGCTATATCAACAAAGAATGAAGAAAGCTTTCGACAAAAAGGTTCGACCTCGCACAATCAAAGAAGGCGACCTTGTACTAAAAAAGATTCAATCTTTTCTCACAGATTCGAGAGGGAAATGGACTCCCAATTATGACGGCCCCTACGTGGTCAAGAGAGCTTTCTCAGGAGGAGCCTTAATACTCACGACTATGGATGGAGAAGAATTCACCCGTCCTGTGAACGTCGACGCAGTCAAGAAATACTTCGCCTAAATAAACAAAAGAACAGCTCGCTAAGTTGAAAACTCGCAAAGAGCGACTTAGGCAAAAAAGAGCGTCTCGGTGAATCGAAAACCCGAAAGGGCGTCAGAAGCTATGAATTCTCTGAAGACAGAAGCTTATGTGATCGTCTCTACCGAAATAATCAGGGAAGTCTTTTATTAAAGTTCTTCGAGTATTTATTTCAGGGGGAGATTATTTATCTCAGGGGGAGATTGTTAATCTCAGGGGGAGACATATTCATATGCTTATGCTATAGCTGTGTAATTTGTCTTTTGCCGTCTGCTCTTTCTGATCGCAAATTCATATCATTTATATATGTTTTTGTCATCATCAAAAAGGGGGAGATTGTTAGAACAAGATTTGTTCTGATCAATTATCTTAGTTTTGATGATAACAATAATATGAATTTTGCTTAAGATAATATGGTACTCTAATCCAATGCAATTTCCTTTTCAGGAAATATATAAAGAGTATGCATAATTCAGCGCTCAGAAGCTTTGTCTCAAAGGGTTCAGCATGCAACATCAGAACATGGTCTGGCAAGACATCAGAAGATGGTCGAAGCAGAATCAGAACATGGGTCTATGGAAGCATCAGAAGAACATGAGATCAGAAGCACTGAAGTTCTGATGGTATCACGCTCAGAAGCACTTCAAGGTCAGAAGATCAGAAGATGCTTTGCACCAAGCTGTTTGACTCTGATGATATTCAAACGTTGTATTCACAAACATCAGATCAGAAGGAAGTACAAGTGGCAAGCTACGCTGACTGACAAAAGGAACGTTAAAAGCTATTATAGGCAACGTCAGTAGACACAGCGTGAACAAGGCTCGAGGTAGTTGACAAAAGCGTATAACATTAAATGCGATGCTGTACGGAACACGCAAAGCATTAAATGCACTCAACGGTCATCTTCTCCAACGCCTATAAATATGAAGTTCTGATGAGAAGCAAGGTTAACGATTCTGAACAAAAACAACGCCTATTAACTTGCTGAAACTCTGTTCTACTCAAAGCTCAGAATCTTCATCTTCATCAAAGCTCACTACATTGCTGTTGTAATATATTAGTGAGATTAAGCTTAAACGTTAAGAGAAATATCACAGTTTGTGATTATAGCTTTTAAGAAGCAATTGTAATACTCTTAGAATTGATTACATTAAGTTGTAAGGAACTAGAGTGATCGTGTGGATCAGAATACTCTAGGAAGTCTTAGAGGTTATCTAAGCAGGTTGTAACTAGAGTGATCGTGTGGATCAGAATACTCTAGAAAAGTCTTAGAGGGTATCTAAGCAGTTGTTCCTGGAGTGATCAGTGTGTGATCAGAAGACTCTGGAAGACTTAGTTGCTGACTAAGTGGAGAACCATTGTAATCCGTGCGATTAGTGGATTAAATCCTCAGTTGAGGTAAATCATCTCTGCGGGGGTGGACTGAAGTAGTTTAGTTAACAACGAACCAGGATAAAAATAACTGTGCAATTTATTTTTATCTGTCAAGTTTTTAAAGCTACACTTATTCAAACCCCCCCTTTCTAAGTGTTTTTCTATCCTTCAATTGGCATCAGAGCGCCGGTTCTAAGGTGCAAGCACTTAACCGTGTTTAGAAAAGATTCAGGAAGAGAAAAACGCTTCAGTAAAAGATGGTTGATGAAACTGCAAAGTCTACACCTGCATCTACATCTGGCTCTGCTGAGCAACACAACGGTAACAATGGTTATACTAGACCGCCGGTATTTGATGGTGAAAACTTTGAATACTGGAAAGATAAACTGGAAAATTACTTTCTTGGTCTAGATGGTGATCTATGGGATCTTCTGATGGATGGTTACAAACATCCAGTAAATGCCAGTGGCGTAAAGCTGACAAGGCAAGAAATGAATGATGATCAGAAGAAGCTTTTCAGGAATCATCATAAATGCAGAACTGTTTTGCTGAATGCTATCTCTCATGCTGAGTATGAGAAGATATCTAACAGGGAAACGGCCTATGACATATATGAGTCCTTGAAAATGACTCATGAAGGAAATGCTCAAGTCAAGGAGACTAAAGCTCTCGCTTTAATCCAGAAGTATGAAGCCTTCAAGATGGAGGATGATGAAGACATTGAAAAGATGTTTTCAAGATTTCAAACTCTTACTGCTGGATTGAGAGTTCTTGACAAGGGATACACCAAGGCTGATCACGTAAAGAAGATCATCAGAAGCTTACCCAGAAGATGGGGTCCTATGGTGACTGCATTCAAGATTGCAAAGAATCTGAATGAAGTTTCTCTGGAAGAGCTTATCAGTGCCTTGAGAAGCCATGAAATAGAGCTGGACGCAAACGAGCCTCAAAAGAAAGGTAAGTCTATTGCATTAAAATCCAATATCAAGAAATGCACTAACGCTTTTCAGGCTAGAGAAGAAGATCCTGAAGAATCAGAATCTGAAGAAGAAGATGAACTGTCCTTGATCTCCAGAAGGCTAAATCAACTCTGGAAGAACAAGCAAAGGAAGTTCAGAGGCGTCAGAAGTTCAAAGAAATTTGAACGTGGAGAATCTTCTGATGACAGAAGATTTGACAAGAAGAAGGTCATGTGCTATGAATGCAATGAGCCTGGACACTTCAAGAATGAATGTCCAAAACTTCAGAAGGAAAATCCCAAGAAGAAGTTTCATAAGAAGAAAGGTCTTATGGCAACCTGGGATGAGTCAGAAGATGATTCAGACTCTGAAGATGAGCAGGCTAACTGTGCGCTGATGGCGACAGAAGATGACGGATCAGAATCTACATCAGAATCAGATTCTGAAGAGGTATTTTCTGAACTTACTAGAGATGAGTTAGTTTCCGGTCTAACTGAACTTCTGGAATTCAAGTCTCAGATTAGTCTCAAATACAAAGAGCTGAAAAAGCTATTTGAATTTGAAACAAAGAAGCTTGAGTTGGAGAATTGTGAATTAAAAGAAAAACTTTTAAAATTATCCAATAATGTTGGATCTCCTTCTGATTCAGAAAAATCCACTCCTAGTCTAAACCATATTCTGAAAGAATATGATTTAAGTTTCAGGAAGTTCTTATCTAGAAGTATTGGCAGAAGTCAGCTAGCTTCTATGATATATGCTGTGTCTGGAAACAAAAGAGTCGGCATTGGTTTTGAGGGTGAAACCCCATACAAACTTGAACCTGTTGATGAAATGAAATTCACATACAAGCCATTGTATGATCAGTTCAAGTATGGCCACTCCCATGATATTAGGCACACTTCACATGCTCAAAGTTTTCACATAACACACACCAAAAAGCATGTGACACAACCTAGGAAATATCATGAAACTCACATTAAAAATTATCATGCTGTTCCTCCTATTGCTTACAATGTTAAACCCAAGTTCAATCAGAACTTGAGAAAATCTAACAAGAAAGGACCCAAGAAAATGTGGGTACCTAAGGATAAGATTATTCCTATTGCAGATATCCTTGGCTGCAAAAAGGACAAAGCACAACATGTCGTGGTACCTGGACTCTGGATGCTCACGACACATGACAGGAAGAAGGTCTATGTTCCAAGACCTGGTGCTTAAGTCTAGAGGAGAAGTCAAGTTTGGAGGAGATCAGAAGGGCAAGATAATTGGCTCTGGAACTATAAAGTCTGGTAACTCTCCTTCCATTTCTAATGTACTTCTTGTAGAAGGATTAACACATAACCTCTTATCTATCAGTCAATTGAGTGACAATGGTTATGATATAATCTTTAATCAAAAGTCTTGCAAGGCTGTAAATCAGAAGGATGGCTCAATCCTATTTACAGGCAAGAGGAAGAACAACATTTATAAGACAGATCTGCAAGATCTTATGAGTCAGAAGGTGACTTGTCTTATGTCTGTTTCTGAAGAGCAGTGGGTCTGGCACAGAAGATTAGGTCATGCTAGTTTGAGAAAGATTTCTCAGATTAACAAACTGGATCTTGTCAGAGGACTCCCTAATCTGAAATTCAAATCAGATGCTCTTTGTGAAGCATGTCAGAAGGGCAAGTTCTCCAAACCTGCATTCAAGTCCAAGAATGTTGTTTCTACCTCAAGGCCATTAGAACTCTTGCACATTGATCTGTTTGGCCCAGTCAAAACAACATCTGTCAGAGGGAAGAAATATGGATTAGTCATCGTAGATGATTATAGCCGTTGGACGTGGGTAAAATTCTTGAAACACAAGGATGAGTCTCATTCAGTGTTCTTTGATTTCTGCATTCAGATTCAATCTGAAAAAAAGTGTAAAATCATAAAGGTTAGAAGTGATCATGGTGGTGAATTTGAGAACAGATTCTTTGAAGAAGTCTTCAAAGAAAATGGTATTGCCCATGATTTCTCTTGTCCTAGAACTCCACAGCAAAATGGAGTTGTAGAACGAAAGAATAGGACTCTGCAAGAAATGGCCAGAACCATGATCAATGAAACCAATATGGCTAAGCATTTCTGGGCAGAAGCAATAAACACTGCATGCTATATTCAGAATAGAATCTCTATCAGACCTATTCTAAATAAGACTCCTTATGAATTGTGGAAGAATAAAAAGCCCAACATCTCATATTTCCATCCTTTTGGATGTGTATGCTTTATTCTGAACACTAAAGATCATCTTGGTAAGTTTGATTCCAAAACACAAAAATGTTTCCTTCTTGGATATTCTGAACGCTCAAAAGGCTACAGAGTATACAATACTGAAACATTGATTGTAGAAGAATCAATCAATATCAGGTTTGATGATAAGCTTGGTTCTGAAAAACCAAAGCAGTTTGATAATTTTGCAGATTGGGATATTGATATATCAGAAGTTGTTGAGCCAAGAAGCAACGCATCAGAAGCAGAGCTTCTCAGAAGCAAAGAATCTGAAGATCAAGTATCAGCTTCTCTGGAGAATCTAAGCATTTCTGAAGAACCATCTGTCAGAAGATCATCCAGACTCATCTCTGGTCATTCAGAAGATGTCATTCTTGGAAAAAAGGATGATCCAATCAGAACAAGAGCATTCCTTAAGAACAATGCAGACTGTCAATTAGGTCTTGTATCTTTGATCGAGCCAACTTCTGTTGATCATGCTCTAGAAGATCCAGACTGGATAATTGCTATGCAAGAAGAACTGAATCAGTTTACAAGGAATGATGTTTGGGATCTTGTTCCTAGACCAGATGGATTCAATATAATCGGTACAAAATGGGTCTTCAGAAACAAGCCCAGAATGAGAAGATGAGAAATTCTTATGTATGGGTATCTTCTGAAATGAAATTTTTTTTAAAAAGTTCTGATTGAAATCAATTAGAATTGTGATTCAGTTATTACTAACGTTTCATTGTCTAAGTTGATTCAGAATCTCTTTAAAAGCAAAACAGCTGTAACTGGCTATCCAGATGGTAAACACGTGTTCACTATTCCTGGACAAGCGTGCGTGCAGTTGAGGGGACGTCTACTTAGGTAACTGTGCAAATCACGTTTTTTGTCATTATTATCTCTCCTCACGTCACGTAACATTAAATGCTTTTCATCATTCACTCTCTTTCAGTTTTCTTTTTATATTCTTCAAACGTTTCTTTTCCCTCTTATATTTCTCTCACTTTGCATTCAGTTTCTTTTTCGTTCTCTCTCTTTACATTCATATCATAAACCCTAGCAGTTTCCAATATCTGCAACTTCATCATGAATCCTTCGTCAAGCTCTGGGAATCAAGATAATGATCGGAAACAAAAGAGAAAGGCAACTGCTGAACCAGAAACCAAACCAAAAAGAGTAAGGATCACTCCCTCTTCAAGGACCTCCACCACCTCTTCCTCCTCATTCATCCTCTCGGAACCACCGTCTTCACCATCTGATATCTCCTCTCCTTCAACCCATCCATCAGATATTTCTTCATCTCTCTCACACCCTTTTCCCACCAGAACACCTAATCCCTATAGTGTTGCTCTTCCCGACTCCAGGTTCACTGTCAACCCTCCAACCCCTACCACTCAATCATATCTGGAGCTTTTACATTCTGATGTAAATGGCTGGTTGGAGATTCTGGGTGCTGCTCACCTTAACCATCTGGATGAGTATGCTACGAACAACCTTTGGGATACCTTTCGTCAGGATTTTCTGGCTAAGGCTACAGACACTCAGAGAAGGATCATGTCTGAAGCTCCTGGTATTCGTGGTCTTCGGTTGGAAGCTGGTGAAAGCAGCTATCACCATCTCATCAGGAACAGAAGTGTTCTTGAGAAGAAGATACCTGCAGATGAGTTGGAAGAAGAAAATCTCTGCAGAGACATCGTGGTGTGGAAACCATGGTTTCCTGTGCTGACTGGAGATTTTCAGTGGTTGTTTAACTGGTTCAGAATGAACCCGTCTAAAAAAGCACCTCACATGGTCTTTCTAGTAGTGGTTTATCCTGCTGAAGTTGCTGGTCCTACTCCTCCAACAAACCTTGCAGCTATTCTTCAAGCGTTGGAAGATGGAACTTCTGAGCTGCCTGAACCAGAATATGCTAAGGCTAATTCTGAGTCAGACTCAGATGAGGAAATGGAAGATGCACAAGCTGGAGATCTCCCAGAAGATCACCCTGCTGAGATTGCTGTCTCTTTTGGCAGAAATTCAGGTGCCTCTTCTTCTGGTGAAACCTCAGCTCTGATGGAGACCTTGGAAGTCCTTCATCAGAATCAAGCTATGCTGGCTTCTCGTTTGGACGCGCAAGAAGTAGCAAATGCTGAGTTTCGCTCCTTCATGGCAAGGCAAGCTACAAGCACTGACGGGATTCATGATGTTCTGGCGCGGATTTTGCGTAGGCTAGGATCTTAGTCCTTTGGTCTGTGTAGTTTTCTTTCCTTGTTGCATCTGTTTTCCTGCATTCCTCTTTTGTAATCTTTCTTGTTGGAATCAATGAAAAGCTTCTTTGTTTTTACATTCCAGTGATTTTATTTGTCGTTTTTTTTCATCTGAATCTTTTGAAATATTCTTTTTGATGTTATGACAAAAAGGGGGAGAAGATAAATGATAAATGATTTGATTAATCTATCAGTTGCTGGGTAAAGCTCCCACACATTTACTAACAAGAACTGCAAGTTCTATATGGTTTAAGTGTTTTGCAGGTATAAAGAAGTGAAGAGAATCTTCAAAGCAAACACAAGAAGCAAAACCATAAGAAGTGTTATTCTGTAAAAAGAATAAGCTCATGGAAACTGAAGCAAGCCGAGTGCTGTCAAGCTTCAGAAATCAGAAGCAAGAAAGAAGAATGAATCAGAAGCACTGATAATAGAATTTGATCCATATTTGTCTATTTGCTCTAACAAAATTCTATTTGCTCTGATACATTATTTTAGCCTATATGGCTCTGATACATATCATGTGTTCTAATATACATTTTATGTTCTGACTCGTTCATGCTGACTTTTGTCGTTTAGTTTTTGTTCTGTAACATTTCAGGATGTAGAGATGCTCTGATGATGCTCTGGTACATTCAACAATGTTCTGATACAAATCTAGCATGAAGTGATGATGGTAGAAATTCAAAGCTCTGAAGCTACCCGAGGGAAGCAGAAATCAGAAGCTGTGAATGTTCTAAAGATCCAGAAAACTCAAGTTCTGAAGCTGTCCTAAATGGAAGCAGAAATCAGAAGCTGTGAATGTTCTGAAGATCAAAGAAATTCAAGTTCTGAAGCTGTCCTAAATGGAAGCAGAAATCAGAAGCTGTGAATGTTCTGAAGATCAAAGAAATTCAAGTTCTGAAGCTGTCCTAGATGGAAGCAGGAATCAGAAGCTGTGAGTGTTCTAGGGATCTAAAGAAATTCTAGTTCTGAAGCTGTCCAATGGAAGCAGAAGTCAGAAGCTATGAATTCTCTGAAGACAGAAGCTTATGTGATCGTCTCTACCGAAATAATCAGGGAAGTCTTTTATTAAAGTTCTTCGAGTATTTATTTCAGGGGGAGATTATTTATCTCAGGGGGAGATTGTTAATCTCAGGGGGAGACATATTCATATGCTTATGCTATAGCTGTGTAATTTGTCTTTTGCCGTCTGCTCTTTCTGATCGCAAATTCATATCATTTATATATGTTTTTGTCATCATCAAAAAGGGGGAGATTGTTAGAACAAGATTTGTTCTGATCAATTATCTTAGTTTTGATGATAACAATAATATGAATTTTGCTTAAGATAATATGGTACTCTAATCCAATGCAATTTCCTTTTCAGGAAATATATAAAGAGTATGCATAATTCAGCGCTCAGAAGCTTTGTCTCAAAGGGTTCAGCATGCAACATCAGAACATGGTCTGGCAAGACATCAGAAGATGGTCGAAGCAGAATCAGAACATGGGTCTATGGAAGCATCAGAAGAACATGAGATCAGAAGCACTGAAGTTCTGATGGTATCACGCTCAGAAGCACTTCAAGGTCAGAAGATCAGAAGATGCTTTGCACCAAGCTGTTTGACTCTAATGATATTCAAACGTTGTATTCACAAACATCAGATCAGAAGGAAGTACAAGTGGCAAGCTACGCTGACTGACAAAAGGAACGTTAAAAGCTATTATAGGCAACGTCAGTAGACACAGCGTGAACAAGGCTCGAGGTAGTTGACAAAAGCGTATAACATTAAATGCGATGCTGTACGGAACACGCAAAGCATTAAATGCACTCAACGGTCATCTTCTCCAACGCCTATAAATATGAAGTTCTGATGAGAAGCAAGGTTAACGATTCTGAACAAAAACAACGCCTATTAACTTGCTGAAACTCTATTCTACTCAAAGCTCAGAATCTTCATCTTCATCAAAGCTCACTACATTGCTGTTGTAATATATTAGTGAGATTAAGCTTAAACGTTAAGAGAAATATCACAGTTTGTGATTATAGCTTTTAAGAAGCAATTGTAATACTCTTAGAATTGATTACATTAAGTTGTAAGGAACTAGAGTGATCGTGTGGATCAGAATACTCTAGGAAGTCTTAGAGGTTATCTAAGCAGGTTGTAACTAGAGTGATCGTGTGGATCAGAATACTCTAGAAAAGTCTTAGAGGGTATCTAAGCAGTTGTTCCTGGAGTGATCAGTGTGTGATCAGAAGACTCTGGAAGACTTAGTTGCTGACTAAGTGGAGAACCATTGTAATCCGTGCGATTAGTGGATTAAATCCTCAGTTGAGGTAAATCATCTCTGCGGGGGTGGACTGGAGTAGTTTAGTTAACAACGAACCAGGATAAAAATAACTGTGCAATTTATTTTTATCTGTCAAGTTTTTAAAGCTACACTTATTCAAACCCCCCCTTTCTAAGTGTTTTTCTATCCTTCAATAGTTTGTTCACTTTTGGAATTCCTCAGCCGAGAATCTCCTGCAGAGCGACATTCGACAGTCTTCTTCAGATAAGATAGTCTGCTTCACATTTTGGAATTCCCTACAGGTTTGGTATTTCCCCAGCAGGGTCAAGAGGTGCCACTTCTTGTCAAAGAAAAATTCAGAATCTCCCAGCAGATCGACAAATGATTCCCCAGCGGAGTCAGTGAATGATAGTCTTCGTCCAGAAGATAGTTCAGATTCCCCAACAAAGTTAGCAAATGGCAGTCTCTTTCAGCAGAAGACAGTTTGCTCACTTTCTATCATAACAAAGTCAGCAAATGGCAGTCTCTTTCAGCAGAAGACAGTTTGCTCACTTTCTATCACAACAGAGTCAGCAAATGGCAGTCTCTTTCAGCAGAAGACAGTTTGCTCACTTTCTATCATAACAAAGTCAGCAAATGGCAGTCTCTTTCAGCAGAAGACAGTTTGTTCACTTTCTTTCATGACAGGGTCGACAAATGGCAGTCTCTCCCAGTAGAAGAGAGTTTGCTCCCCTAGCAATTGGCAAATGGCAGTCTTTTCCCAAGAAAAGACAGTTTGTCTGTTAAATACTCAAGAGATCGACAGATGGCAATTTCTTCAAACAGTTTGTCTGTTTCTGGGATGTTTAAACTCCCCACAGAGTCGATGAATGGCAGTTTTTCTGTTAGGAAAACAGTTCGTTGATTCCCCAGGCATCAGTTAACGAATGGCAGTTTTCACCCCGAAAACAGTTCGTCCGCCTTCAAACAAAGTCATTAGCCCCTCAAAAGATCATGAGGCCATATGAAATTCTTTCAAAGACGTCAAGTCAAAAGGGAAGATGGTGAAGTTTCTCTACAGCCGTCAAATGGCATCTTACCTCCAAGCGCTGGTAAGAAGTTTGACGAGGAAACAAACCTTTGAAGTTTCTCTACAGCCGTCAAATGGCATCTTACCTCCAAGCGCTGGTAAGAAGTTTGACGAGGAAACAAACCTTTGAAGTTTCTCTACAGCCGTCAAATGGCATCTTACCTCCAAGCGCTGGTAAGAAGTTTGACGAGGAAACAAACCTTTGAAGTTTCTCTACAGCCGTCAAATGGCATCTTACCTCCAAGCGCTGGTAAGAAGTTTGACGAGGAAACAAACCTTTGAAGTTTCTCTACAGCCGTCAAATGGCATCTTATCTCCAAGCGCTGATAAGAAGTTTGACGAGGAAACAAACCTTTGAAGTTTCTCTACAGCCGTCAAATGGCATCTTATCTCCAAGCGCTGATAAGAAGTTTGACGAGGAAACAAACCTTTGAAGTTTCTCTACAGCCGTCAAATGTCATCTTACCTCCAAGCGCTGGTAAGAAGTTTGACGAGGAAACAAACCTTTGGAAATTTTCTCTTTATCTGAGATATTGTCCAAACGCAACTAAGACCAGTTTCGAGATATGGACATCCGGGACGACAGGAGGTTGTTTACCTTTTTCTAAGTATCAACACTTAGTTAAAGAAGATGGATTGTGCATCCTACATTGCCATCCATTCACCAGAATCCACATCAAGTATTTCTGCAGGAGTTTGTCTCCTCATCCCCCGCCAAGTGCGACAACGGGATCAAATCATGCAAAGATTTTATCATCTCAGGAGCGCCCAAAATTCGGGCATTCTTTGATATTTATGTCTCTTTTACGCAGGAGAGATCGAGATCTCAATCTCTCTCCCTCTAGATAAAAGAAACCCTAAAAAGCACCTTTGGGAAACCCTAAAAAGCACCAAGAGACCATTCAAAGACATTAATCATCTTCAAATAACTCTTATGACAAGATCCACTGGACATTACACCTCAATTCAAAGTCTACACTCATCATTGTCCTATGGTCGACAAATTAGGGTTTTTGACCTAATTCACCAAGATAGTTGACTTTTAATCAGGGCATGGATCCAAAACTCAAGACATGATTCAAGAGTCTCTACTACCTCAATATAATCCATTTTACATCATTCATTTGAGGATAAGATCTTGTTTCTACACAAAAGTCCAAAAATTCACTTTGTCAGGCAAAAGTCAACTGTATGGGATCACCTTTGACTTTTAAGGTTTTTGGTCAAAAAATGACTTTCAAAGATCAATATCATCAATATATGGATATTAAAGTCATTTGACCAAAGAAATTCAAAGAAATTCATCAAGGAGCAAAAAGTCGGGAATTAGGGTTTTTGAAGGCATGGTGAGAACTCAAAATTTCACCTACACAACTCAAAAAACTTCCAACATGTAGATCTTGCAAAATAAAACAACATCTTACAAAGGAACTTTTTTCAAAAGATCAATCATTTATGAAGTTTTGGAAATTTTGAAGTTTAGGTCATAAACACTTAGAAATTTTTCTAAGTGTTTTAACCTAGTTTTCATCCAACTTTGGGCTCATTTTTCACAAATTTCCCAAATGATTCTGAAGAAGACATAAACTAATGATTTAAAGTAGATGTTTAGGGCTTTCCAAATTGTGTTCAACCTTCTCCAAATTCAATTTGAGCTAAGAGTTATGCTTGTTCAAAGTTGGCCTCATGAAGTAAAATTATAGGTCATGGACACTTTTGGACTTTGCAAATTTTGTGCAAATAACCTCTCTTATGGATGCTACACGACCCATAACACATCTGAAACCATGCCATACATTCATTTTCACCATGCCATAAGAATTGAAGAAGATTCTAAAAACAAGAACATGTGATTATGTAATGATTACATTTGTGAATTTATGGCAAATTGATGAATCACCCAAGGAATCTTCTCATCAACCAATTAGAGCTCACTTTTTATCTGAAATGTCCCCTAAGATCAGATAGAATCAATGGATAGGGGAAGCTAGCCCGAAAATGCATCATTGAATTTTGGAGATTCTTTGAATTTCTTCATGGCTAAGAAACCAAACTCACTACACTAAGCAAGCTCACCACAGCCAATTGATCTGCATCCATTTGCCTATAAATACAGAGGCATTCCTCATTCAAAAACACACCAAAGCAACCATATTCCTTGCTTTCTCTTTCTCTTCTCATGTTCATTGTTTTTCAAAGTTCTTTGGCAAGAAGAATCGATTTCTTCAAACCAGAGCTCATCTTTGAGAAGTGAACATTCTAACATCTCAAGGGAGGTCATTTGAGGTGATCCAAGCACCTGGATCACTTCTGTAAGTGGAGGAACACCATTGTTGCTCTCACTTTGGAGCATTTGCAGTTGGAGGTCCATGGAGTAATTCAGGAGGTTCCGAGCCAAGCCAATCATCCAGACACACTCCTCAGGTCATAGTGAAGCTAACCAGATGGCTGCAGCTCATCTGTAACTCAAGAATCAACACCCTCCATGTTCACTTGAAGCTGAAATCGAGGGAGGTCTATAGAACAATTTAGAAGGATTCAGGCTACAATAAGCATTCAGTTAGCATCATTGAGTCTCAGGGAAGCTATTGAGATCATTCATTCAAGCCCAGGTGCTCTCCATCATCCTCACGACCTCCATTTTCAGAGGTAAGTTTCTGAACCCCACCTCTCTAATTTAAGTACTCTTTGTGAAATAGCTCGATTCTATCTTGTTCAGCATCATCAGAGGAGTGAAAACCCTCTATCATCATTCATTTATCTTTCAGTATAGTCATTTAATTTGATTTTGAAATTTTAGGGTTCTTCACGATTTCTGGTAAATTAGTTAGATGTAGTTAATATAAATAGATATTAGTTACATATTTAGATTCGTGAGGAAATTTGGAGTGAAATTCATCTTTACATCATCACGTTTGGTTGAGAAACGAGTAAGTTCAGAAATTCAAATTTGAAGAGCTTGAGGTTGAAGATGAAGATGGTGGGTGGCGCCATTTTTGAATTCTCAGGGGAGGGTTTAAAATATATTTAACTGAAAGCGTGTTTTAAACGAATACATCGTTTGCCCTAGTGGCCTCACATGCGCTCTTAGTCTCCTCATGCCTCAAGTCTGGGGTTCGAATCCCCCTCGCCCCATACTTTTTGATTCTTTTATTTTTCAAAGATTTACTACTTGTTTTGAAACATAATCAAATGAGTGCAAGTTACTAACACCAAGCGCGCCTTGGCCCAGTGGTATTATTTTGAGTGAGTGACCTAGAGGGCGTGGGTTCAAACCTTCCAAGGGCCAAAACTATTTTTTTTAACACTTATTTCCTTCAATTTTCTCACAACTTCACATAATTAATTAACCCATCAAACTAATTTATTTTCACTTCATTTTTCACACAATTGTCATTTAACATATCTATTTTATGAATAATCAAAAAAATCATAAAAATGTCATTTATTTCATATATTTTTATTAGGTTTAAAATAGTATGTTTTAGGTGTTTTCTTAAATACTTTAAATACATATTTTACTTTGTTTTAACCTAATCAATTTGTAAATAAAGTCCATGATAAAACCCTATTTGCTTAGGTCTTAATTGAGTAAAAATCTTTATTTTTACTTTAATTAAGTGGACTTTTGTCAATTCTCAAAACTATTTTTCAATCTCTGATTAAATCAAATGATTAGGGTTTTCAAACAACAAAACCTTGCATCATTCCAAATCATTTTTCAAATTGCTTTTACACCAGTACTGTAAAGTACTGGGCCTCTAATAGAGTGTAAGTCCCAAACACCTTCTCTTCTTAGCTTGTTTTCAAAACTGTATTTTCAAAATCTTCTTTCTGTTTTCAAAACATTCTTCTGGTATTTGAAGGGCATTATTCCCGGTGAAACTCTTCAGATACCTATGTGACCTTTGTCCATCTTCACTTCTTCTGTTTTCAAAAACCCTTAACTGTTTATAATAAATATTCAATTGTTATCAACAAAACAACAAAAATTACTGTTGAGGCCCTGTACATACTTCTCCAAAGGCCTCCACTCCATCCAGGTTAGGCTTTACAAGCTTTCAATTTACAGTCTTTATTTAAATTACTGTCAAATATAAACTGTGCATATATTAGTTTAGAACTACGTTTGAGTATAAACCTTAGGACAGTTAAACTATATATATATTATAGGAATATGACCTAGGATTGAGAATGTCTTCCCGGTGAAGGCTCTTTCCTAATTAGAGATCTGTAGTTCAAACCCCCAAGATGAATTATTCCCGGTGAAACATCTTGGTAAAAACCTTAGAATCCAAAAATAATAGGACACATCCACCCAAAGAGGAATTATTCCCGGTGAAACCTCTTACCCATTTGCTTAGAGCCAAAATAAGTTCAAAACTACATAAGCTTTCTCTTGTGCTATAACAAGGACCCTCGATTAGCCTCCTCTTGGGCTTTGTACAAGGACCCACAGGCTTCTTAAAAGCATTTCCAGCTTCCTCTTGAGCTTGTATACAAGGACCCATCAGGTTTCTTATAAACATAGGAACAGGTCTTTAGTCACCTTTTAGCCTGCCCTGGTGAGTTTCTTCCAATTTAAACCAGACTTTAAACAAGCTAAGTTTGTCTCAATTCTACATTGAGTACATTTTTGGAATGAGAGACATGGACAGTCTCTATCACCCTTATCTTCATCAATCTTCCTTAGCAAAGTCTAGGATCTATGTTTATTTTCTCCTCAGCATGTGTCAGCCTTCATCTTGGGCTTTAAACAAGAAGTCTCCATTAGATAATCTTTCTGCCATTCTTTCTTTTTAACAAAAACCCCTGGAAAGGGTTAGCCTCCAAACACATTCTTTCATTTTTCAATAAATTCCCTGGAAAGGGTTAGCTTCCACACATTCCTTCATGTTAATAGAATTCCCTGGAAAGGGTTAGCCTCCAAAGTCAATTAATAAAAATGTCAAAAATAAAGATTCATTTCTCTTAGGAGATAATTTCCCCAAAAGAGTCAAAACCCCTGGAAAGGGTCAGCCTCCAAAAAACATGATAAAGTCAGTCTTTTAACAGACAAATTCACCAGCTGAGTCAAAATCCCTGGAAAGGGTTAGCTTCCAAAGAAAAACAGTCTTTCAATAAATAAAATCTCCTCAATAGAGTCAAAACCAACAAAAACAGTTAGCCTCAACCTTGGGCTTCATACAAGGCACCCAAACAATAAAACTCCCCTGTCAAGAGTCAGCCTCAACCTTGGGCATTGTACAAGGCAGATAATAGAGTCTCCCCAGTGAGTTCTTCATCATTCAGTAGCCACAACCTTGGGCTTTGTACAAGGCAGATAAACCATATTTTCATGTGTCAAAGATTCCTAACACCTAGGATCTTTTCCCCATAGAGTCATCCATACTCAGTTTATTTAAGAGTCAGCCACAACCTTGGGCTTTGTACAAGGCAAAAAATAATGTTTTCCCTAGCTAGAGTCAGCCACAACCTTGGGCTTTGTACAAGGCACATAAAATAGAGTCATTCATTCAATTATCCTCAGCAATCAGCCACAACCTTGGGCTTTGTACAAGGCACACAAATAGAGTCTCCCTAAGTAGAGTCAGCCTCAATTCTGGGCTTTGTACAGAACACAAAAATACCCTGTAATTAATCCCCAGTGGAGTCATCTCCCAGAGTCAATAATATTAATAAGTCAATCAAAAAGCCTCAAGCTTGGGCCTCATACAAGCCAGCTAAAGTCAAATCTTTTATACAGTAGATAGACATAGCTTATCTCTATAGAGAGATATTTTTACTACTCTACCACATTCAAACAAACAAACATTTCAATTTCAATTTCATTCAAAGTCTCCCATTTAGGACTCTGAAAGACATGCTCTGGCACATCCCCAGACTTGTACACTTTCCCTAATTTGGATGAGCATCTTTCTTTCATTTTAGAGGCACGATGGCTGTCATACTTGATCAACCAAGTAGACTCCCCTCTTAATGAAACATCACTTTTTTTTAGCTTTTCTGTCACTTTTAAATGTTTGTGGTAGAATAGTACAAATACCTCTCTGTAAAGATGATTTCATGTCTCTTTACTGTAAACAGAGATTTAATTCCAAGCTTCAACCTTGAGCTTCAAGCAAGGCACCAAAAACAAGTAATTTCCCTAGTTAGTTCCCCGAACTACATTAAGCTCTGACTTCCACTAGGGATATGTAGGCATGAGGTTCACAAGGAATCTCAGCGAGCTAATAAAATACCAAAAATAGTCAGTCTGTCTGTCTGTCTGTCTTTTCAAATCAAATCAATTCCTTCTCCTAACACAAAGGAGAAACTTTCCCAATCATTAGCAGCAAACACAATCACAATGACACAGAGAAGGTTCCTGTAGAGTACTACAGATATGTAGGGTGTTTAAACACTTCCCTATGTATAACCGACCCCCCGGACTCCAGAATTTCTAGTCTAGGTGAAATCCCCACACTTAGCAAACTCCTAGGGTTTAGTTGAGATCTTTTTTCCCCTTTCCTACTCGTAGGACAAATAAGAAAGTTCGTGTGATATCGTAGGAAGAACTGAAATAAAATTCATCCCACCACGGGCGCATTCTCCTTCCAAATTTCGCGTGAAGGGTTTAGCGTGCCGTCCTCCCAAGTGAAACGGGGAGGTAAAGAAAACGACACCACAGTCATCACCGTCGTGGTGGTAATCATGTCCTTCTTCTGTCTGCATAGTCCTGAAAAATGTGGACCTGGGTTGTTTACACTCCAAAGCATTTATATGTTATTATTTGTAGCATGGGTTATTAATCGTCATTCTTAAAGTTTGTCGTATCTTTTATTTTTTAACGTACCGTTTACTCGTCGTACTGTTCATTAAAATATGTAATATTTGTACTGTCAGTATTAAATGTCGTACTATCTATCGTACTGTTGTTTAATTATTAAGTTAATATTTTGTGTGTTTTCTGCCAGTTAAATATTTATTTTTCTGTGCATTAAATGTTTTTCAGGGTTATTATCGGTAATTGTACTCGCATACAGTATATATTATTTATTTATTATGTCTGTGTTGTTCTAACAGCTCATGTAAATAAATTTTCACCCTTAATACAGCAAAAAAAAAACAAAAAGAAAAAAATTAACTTTGACTGTTGAATTTTCACTTTAATTGCTACGTTAATGTCTGAACAGTCAGTTGACAGTCAAACCCGCTGACAGTGCAATTCTCCGTGTTTTGTACCATCAATCAAATCAATCTTTTGCATTTCAAAATTCCAAGATTTTTGTTCTAGAAGTCTTCTGAATATCACATGATTAGCAGAGACTCAGCACTGCACAAAAATCAGGTACGCTTAACTGTCTCATACGCGAACAGTCCCTAACTAGGGTTTTTGTTTTTTTTCAGGAGAACAAGTTTTTGAGACCTCAAATGGATTTCATGGACCTCCATATATCTCAAAGTACCACCATACAAATTTTCAAACTTCAAATTCGCTCAGACGCACAGTCAGCAGCTCAAACAGTCAACAGACGACCCGGTTGACCAAAAGGTCAACAGACAGTCAAAAATGAAATTTTTTGTCAACATCCATATTTTGTCAAAAGATTCATCATTTGATCATTGTTTGATCATAATTCATCAAGGAAAGATAAAAAATCAACAAAACCCTAAGTTTCAAAATTAGGGTTTTCTCCTAAAAAGTCAACTGAACTTTGACTGGTCATAACTCTCTCATCCTTCATCCAAAAAATTCAAACCAAAACTCATTTTGAAGGAAATTCAATTATCTTTCAAATGCAATTGGTCCCATGGTCATTAGATTCACCATTTGAAAAATATGAACCAAGACATTCTAGGTCATTTTCAAAGTCAACAAAAAGTGGTTTTTTGTCAAAGGCCATAAAATCAAGATAACTTCTCCAAATGAAAAAAGGTTTCCAAAGTGGCTTGTAGAGGACATCTTGAGGTTTCTAAAAAGTACAAGAACTCCTTCATATGATAAAAATTGAGGGATTTATGCCTTGTTAAAGTTGGCTATTTTTTGGGAAAATGCATGAAATCAACATTGACCAAAAGTGTTTTTTTTCCAAAGGAGACCAAATTTCCATGATCCAAACATGTTTCTAACAATGCTAAGGGCCTCCCATGATCAACCAAAGGCCCATAACATTTTATTTCTTTTTTTTGGTTTAATTTTATTACATTTAAGATTAAATTAAAAAAAGAAATGGAAGGATAATGTTATGTGGCTTGGATATTAAGCTAAGGTCATCAAGAAACATTCAACTCTGCCACAAGAAGCTAGTACAGCAAAATAGAGTGGAAAAATCAAGCCATGGTTGCTTGAATTCAAAGCTACATATGTTATAATATTCAAAAATTCAACAAAATCATCAATGCTTCCTAGCTTAGTTTTTAAGCACTTTCTTTGCCTATAAATGAAGTATAACACTTCATCAAGAAAAAGAGACAAGATCAGAACCAAACCTATGCTTGTAACTCACTTGTAACACATTTGAAATTTTCAAAGAAACTTGAAATTCGAATTTTCAGTTTAAGTCATTTTTAATCCTAATTAAACACTCAAACATCATCTCTGAGCATCATTGAACCTGTTCCAATCAGTTTCAAGCTTTGAAACACAAAGAATCGAGCACCATAGCTCACGGTTTGTGCAAACAAAAACTTAACAAAATCTCATCATACACTCACATCTAGCACGATGTAATCATATATTTGAATTTAGTTCATTGTTCTGATCGTTTCTGGATGGTTAATTGAAGTTTGAACATGTATCCATGAAGATACCATTTTAGGGTTCTTGAACTCTACTTTAGGGTTTTTCTTAAAAGGCAAAATTAGACAAAATTAAGGGCATGGTTGAATTCAGTGAATCATGACGAATCAAATGGATATGTCGCGAAAAATTTCTATGCTTGTTTACCCCTATTCGCTATTCTGCAGGGATGAGTTTCATCTATTACAACACTTTTTGGCAAAAAACGCTATTAAAAGTATTGGCTGGAGGTTGAAGACGAAGGCGTGGCGCCATCTGATTGGCCAGTTTGAAAAAGTGCACGTTTTGTCTTATTCTCGGATCTGATGCTTCGCTGACTAGACTATTGCCATGCGCCACACGTCCTTGTCCATTAGATCATTTTAATTCTCTCATCTAACGCTCCTTGTCTTGCAGATTCACCATAGACCCTAGGGGTTTGCCACACATGATTATTGTTTTATATATTTTCTATTTTATTTTATTTTCTTTACAAAATTAATTTAAAATAGTTTCAAAAATCAAAAAAATATAATAAAAATATTTCTAGGTTTATAAAATAATCTATAATTTTTTTGACATAAAAATATTTTATTTTTCTTAATAATTAAAATATTTTGTTTAATTAATTAGTATATATTTATATATTTGCTTTTTAATTATTCAACCAATCAAAAAATCATAAAAAAAATTTGTTCTTTATATTAAATTTAGTTTATATATTTTAGACTAATTTTGTACATATTTAGAATATTTTTCTCTTTAAGTTTTAATTATTTATGTAATTATTTGCATAATTATATGTTATTTAACTTAATAGTTTTCAAAACAATTTAAAAAATTCCAAAAAAATTAGTTTTATTTTAAAATTAATTAATAAGCATTTTGAACATATTTTAAACTTAATTTTTAGGTTTAAATTTTATTTCTACCTTTTTCTCATTTTAATTAAATTAATCATGCATTAATTCTAATTAAAATCAATCATACAAAAAATCCAAAAATATTTCTTTTATCTTATTGCAATTTAAATTCCTAGATAAAGTGTATAGGTTGTCAAATTCATGTAAATAGCATAGTTTACATTTCCCGCAAAATCGATGTAATAGCGTAGATTTACTTTCCGCATTTTACATTCCGCATTTTAATTCTAGCACATATAAAACTGCGTGTATGTCAAGAATAGAAATTGAAGCGTTAGATCACTAACTTCAAAGATAAAATATCTGAATCAAAACACAATCACACTTGCACCTCTTAGGATAATCCCTCTTTTACTCTTTTCAAAATCAAAAATCAAATTCTACTGTTTCAAATGCAAAAAATCGAACTTTCGTTTACATCCGGTGAAAGGAGAATTTTCTAAAGGAAATAGGAAAAGACCTTATAACTTAGGGTAGACCTCCTAATTTGCTTGCTCAAATCAAAACAAACAAATGTCTCATATATCATTGTTTTCAAAATAAAAAAAAAAAGACAATACTTGGTATATATCCAAACAAGGATTATTACGAAGTTAACGTTCTTTCTTTTTTTTCAAAACATCTTTCGAAAGATAAAACACTTTGTATACATCCGCACAAGGATCATTACAAAGTCAATTTACAAAGGTATTTGAAACCACATACAAGCATTTCAAGGCAAGAGAAAAAAATGATTCAAAACAAGTGAGCTAAGCAAACTAAGAGCCCATGGATAACCATGGATACAAAGGGTGCTAACACCTTCCCTTTGTATAACCAACCCCCTTACCCAGAATTTCTTAAAGGTCTTTTTCTGTTTCTTTTATAAACCTTTCCTTAATTGGATAAAATAAAAGTCGGTGGCGACTCTCTGATTTTTCAAAAACACAAAAGCAAAGAGAAGAGTGTCAGTTCGTATATCTCTCCACGAGAGGTACGACAAAAAACTGAGGGCGACAGAGCTCTTAGAGCGATTTCACCGGGAAACCATACTCTATGTCCTAACCTAAACTAAGGAGATTCTTTGCACGAAGCCCAATAGGAGGCTATGGGGAACCTAGTGTTGTACTAAGTTGAACAAGTATATATAACACGATCACAAATATGAACAAGTACGAACAAATATGAACAAGTACATGAACAAATATGAGCAATTATATATGACAAGGTGTGTGTATACAATGGAGTTTATGAAGGAAATATACCTGTAAGGATGATCCGTTTGTATACACGGGGCTCAGGACTTATACTCGGGGAGAGGCCCACTGAGTTTATTCAGAAGTTATGTAAACAAGTATTTACAAGGGAGGTTTGGACTTATACCTACATGGAGGCCCATGGTATTTTTGGGAAGATTTAAAGAAAACCTTCATTTTTTATTTGTCATTCGAGGTTAAAAATCAAATTGATCGAGGTATGTACAAAAAGGTGTATGTACAATGAAATACCTAATTTCATGTAAGGGAATGGGACTTATACCTATGTGGAGGCCCATGTTTTATTTTATAAAACATGGTTGATTGTTTTGTTAAAAGCGAGGTTTCGTCGTTTGAAAAGCTTTGAAAGTGTTGTTTTGAAAGTTTTGTTTTGAAAGAAGTTTTTTGTTTAAAAAATTGTACAAAGAAAAAGGAATGGAACTTATACTCTCTAATATTCGAGAGGCCCATGTTTTATTTTATAAAACAGGGTTGATTGTTTTGTTAAAAAACGCGAGGTTTCGTCGTTTTGAAAACAGTTTGAAAGTTTTGAAAGAAGTTTTCTGTTTAAAGAAAAACTGTACAAAGAAAAGGAATGGGACTTATACTCTCTAATATTCGAGAGGCCCATTATTTTGAAAATCAATTGATCAATCCCAAAAAGATTTAATCAATAGTTTCTTTTGAAAAGAAAACCAAAAAGAAATGGTTTATCGTTTTGAAAAACTGTGATCGTTCGTTTTAAAACGGTTTGAAATTTGAAAGAAATCAACTTAATTTAAACAAAGACAAAACTTATGTTTAACTAAGACCTAAATGATTAGGATTTGATCACAAAAAAATATTTACAAGTGATTAGGTTAAAAAATCAAATGAAAAGTAATATTTAAAGTATTAAAACCACTTAAAAACAAGTCATTTTAAACCTATTAAAAATATACCAAATAATATATATTTTTTGTGATTTTTTGATATTCATAAAATACATATATTAAATAAGAAGTGTACAAAAAATGAAGCAAAAATGAATTAATTTTGATTGGTTAATTAATTAGTTAAGGTTGTAAAGAAAAATGACGAAAACAAGTGTTAAAAAAAGTTTTGTCTTCACAAGGGTTTGAACCCACGCCCTATTGCTCACTAACCAAAACAACAACCAACTGAGCCACGCTTGTGGCTTGCAAGTAACACGCGCCCAATTAAATATATTTTCAATCAATTTCCAAAAAACCTTTGAACAAAATCTGGCGCCAAGAACAAACCCTCAACAAGAATTTGAAAATCTTCGAAAATGAATGAAATTGATCAAGTGAAGGGTCTATCTTACTCGTTTTTTTCATAAGGAACATGATGGTGATCTTTAATTTCATTTATTTTCACTCTAAGGCTATCAATTTTCTGATGAACACGAAGAACCCTAATTCTATGATTCAATCTGAAATTGTGTATGATTGATGAATTATGAAATTGATTGAGGGTTATTGATCAGTGATAGTGCAGAAACAAGATGGAAACTCATTTTTTCATTTATGATGCATGTATGATAGAGTTTGAAGTTCATGGTACTTACCTTCAAAAACGGCCAAACTGGAAATCGAATTTGTGCTTGTAGTTGTTACAGATGCTGTTTCTTGATCTGGACAGCTTCAATGATGATTATAGAACATGTTTGAATGCTTGGAGTGGATTGAAAACATCTGGATCAGTTGGTGGTACCCGATCTGTAGTAGGGTCAATTTGAGGATCAAGCTTGATGATTCTGATGTTGCAGGCTATATGTGATGGATTGGATAGTTCATATGTGATATATGGATGATGTTAGAAGTGTTAGTTTGGACAGAAATGAGCTTGAGTTGAATTTGGCATGATAAGGCTAGTGTTATGCATATTTGGGAAGTGAGGTAGTGATTCTGAGTTCAAGGTGTTTTTGGGGTGTGTGAATGGATCAAACAACTTCCATATGATGTTTAGGAAGTGTTAGAAGCAACACTTTGCTTAGAATTTGCAAGAGATGGAAATTGCAATTCTTCCTCTTTGAAACTCATGAAACTTGCAACTTAAGAAAGAAGAGAGAAAACCTATGATTTGTGAGGTTTTGGTGTGATTTTGAATGAGGAAATGACCTCTATTTATAGGCCAAGTTTTCTAAATACAAAGCCTTGCAAGTTGATCAAAGAATGGTGATTTGGCATTTGGAGATAAAGTGGAATCTTTCACATTAAATGCAAATGGTTAAAATGACTTAACCATGGTTAATCTTCCAAGCTTCTTATATCTTTCCAATCTGATCTCAAATCAGAAAATATCTCTCAATTATTGCATTGGTGTATCATTACTTGCATCATTTGGTAGAATGGTTCAAAACTTTGGCAAAATGACTTGAAATTTTAAGTGAAATGATCACTAATGGCAAAATCCAAAACCATATCTATGCTCCATATTTTTTCATGCTCTTGGACATTTTGGAAAGCTCATGTTATGTACTTCAAAACCCTAGTTGAAAGTTTCTTCAAGACCTTTAAGGAAATGGGTGAAAAAGAACCATGAACTTTAAAGAAAATGAGATTTTAAGTGAAATTTTCAAAAGATGGTGACTTTGAAGCTCCATATCTCTTAAATGGTTGATCTTATGGAAAAAAATTATATGTGAAAAAGTTGTTCATTGGATCAAAATCTACAACTTTCATGTTGGAAGTTTTATTCAGTTTGTAGGTGAAATTTTGAGTTATTCCCTTCCAAAGTTTGGAAAAAAACCATTGAAAAACACTTTGAAAATTTTCTAAGTATGAAAGTCAAACTTTTGACTTTTTGATTCTTGATTCATTTTCTTGATTTTCCTTGATCAAATGACTTCATATATCATATATTGATGATTTAAAACTTCAAAAGTCATGGTTGACCAAAATTTCCAAAAAGTCAATGATGATCTTGTACAGTTGACTTTTTCAGACGAATCGCGTTTCTGGAGATTTCAAATGAACCAGGCTATCCTCACCAAATGAATGGTATGAATGGATCACATTGAGTCATTGGAGGACCTTGAGCCAGGGTTTAAGTGGTGGCACCATGTTCTGATTAAAAAGTCAGTTGTTCAGGTGAATTAGGTCAAAAACCCTAATTGTCGACCTGATGAAATTGATGACTGTGGATCTTGAATTGAGATACAATTTCCATTGGATATTGTCATAGGGATTATTTGAAGATGATTGAAACCTTTGAGTGACTCCCTGGAGCTTTTTAGGGTTTCCCAAATGTGATCCCTGATTTTAGTCCCTGGTAGTTCAAAACCCTAATCTGATGATTTGAAATTTCACTATTGATCAATCCTTGTGTAGGAGATGTCTTGAGACAATAGATTAGGTCAAAATGATGTACTTGGGGTCTTGAGGTCATGTCCCAAGTCATTAGGTCAAATCCTGAGCAAAAGTCAGGAGTATGCTGTCTTCAGTCAAAACCCTAATCTGGTTGATTCAGAGCTTTTGAGCTTGTTGAAATAAACCTTTGAGGATCAAATGTTGACTGTTGATGAAGATAGTTCATATGAGATGAAGGGAGAACAAAACCCTAATTGTTACTTGTACTGATGAGTGATTTCTTGTTTAAATCCTGCTGAGTCACAAGTAGCAAACACAAGCTATGCAATTTGTTAGAGATGCAAATGATGCATATGCAAATGATATGAGGTGGTATCTTAGGTCAAAAATTGGGGTATGACACATGCCTGTTGTAATTAATTACAAGTTGTGTTCTAAAATGACAAAATGGTGAAAGTGTGTAAATGCTAATAAATGCATGTAATAAAGTACCACATTGGAAGATTCACTCATTTTCAAAGTCTTTATAAAGAGTTAATACCATTAACTCAACAAAAGGACAAAAGAGGATAAAGTGCCACATTGACAAATGTGGTGGTCCCAAGCATTATGCCACTTGTCCCAATCCTACAACCACTCGCCGGTGTCGCCACCGGCGACACCGGCTCCGACTCCGACTCCGACTCCGGGTTCGAGGGCATGGGCGTAGAGGCGCTAGTGGAGGCTTGTAGACGGCACTTGAGCACTTAGGCACGTCGCATCAGAGCGATCGGGATATTCGCGGCGTTAATGAGGAGGCTCCGGTGGGCGACGGCCGGCCTTCGGCCGGTTGTTACATTTTGCTCAGTGTACGTGATTTAAATTTTGAATCGGAAAGGTGGCAACTGTTCACGAAATCATGCAGAAATGAAACCATGCAAATGGTGCATGAACCAGTGCAAGTGCAACAGTCATATCTTTTGAAAATATATTGTTTCATTAAGGGTCGCAACCTTTGAAACTAATATTTTCATGGCCTATAAAAGGATGATTCCGCATTCAGAAAACAAATCACAAAATTCCGAAAATCCTCTGAATAATTCCAGATCGTTCTTTGCTGCATTCGAGTTTTCGCCGGTCTTGCGCAAACTCGATAAGGCTGAATTATCCTGGGTATTCTTGCATCGAAACTCTAAGACATTCGGGAGTGCTTGAAATACTTTAAGGAAAGTGATACCATTCACGATTCCAGCCTCGGTCCTCTCGATTGAAACACATATTTCCTAATAATCTTAAAGTATATCAAACCATGGCCACCGACGCTTCTGTTTCAAGCATCAAACTCATGAACCAGGACCTTGTGAAACTAGATCGTTTTGATGGAACAAACTATACCCGTTGGCAAGACAAAATGACTTTTCTCTTGACTACTCTGAAAATTCAATATGTCTTGGATCCTGACTTGGAGGAAGTTCCAGAACCAACTACGGATGACACCGATGAAATCAAAAAGGAGTGAAAGAAACGTAAGGAAGATGAATTGCTATGCCGTGGACATATTTTGAACACATTATCCGATCATCTCTATGATCTCTACACTGATACCGCATCTGCAAAGGAAATCTGGAAAGCACTTGAATTTAAAATTAAAGCCGAAGAAGAAGGTACGAAAAAGTTCTTAATATCTAAATACTTTGACTTTAAAATGTGGGATTCCAAGCCTATTCTTGCACAAGTACACGAGTTACAGGTTCTCGTGAATAAAATAAAGGCCGTAAAAATTGATGTCTCTAAAGCTTTCCAAGTCGGTGCAATCATAGCAAAATTGCCACCTTCATGGAAAGGATACAGAAAGAAATTGTTGCATAGTTCTGAGGATCTCTCGTTGGAGAAACTTCAGAAACACCTTCGAATCGAGAAAGAAACGAAGGATCGTGAAAAGACCGAGTCCGCTGGATTTACAAAGGCAAACCCGGACATTATGCTCGAGATTGTAGGCACAACAAGCCCAAAACTGAGGTTAATGCTGTTCATGTCAATGACGACATAATCGCTACTGTAAGCGAAATTATGGCCATCAAAGGAAAAGTCCAAGGATGGTGGTATGACACATGTGCAACTGTACATGTATCTTATGATAAAGCGGCATTCAAAACCTATACCGAAGTCAATGATGGACAGGAAGTACAAATGGGCAATGAAGTGCGATCAAGAGTCGTTGGAACAGGATCCGTCAAACTCAACTTCACCTCTAGAAAGAAAGCCACTCTTGTCAATGTTCTTCATGTTCCCGACATGAATAGAAACCTTGTTAGTGGGGACTTGTTGGGAAAACCGGGCATTAAATCTGTATATGAATTGGGCAAGTTAATATTGACCCGTAATGGGATATTTGTTGGAAAAGGATATTCCGCTGAAGGAATGATCAAACTTTGTACTACCGACAATATTATTAATGA
This sequence comes from Vicia villosa, assembly GCF_029867415.1. Classification (NCBI taxonomy): domain Eukaryota; kingdom Viridiplantae; phylum Streptophyta; class Magnoliopsida; order Fabales; family Fabaceae; genus Vicia; species Vicia villosa. The sequence continues at coordinate 20,873,095 of NC_081181.1, read as the reverse complement.
AATTTCTAATTCTGCTTATATGCTTGAATCTATTTCATTATGGCACTCTAGATTAGCACATATTGGTATTAGTACTATGAATAGACTAATTAAATCTGGGTTGATATCATGTAACATTCATGATTTCAGAAAATGCGAAATATGTGTTAAGTCTAAAATGATTAAGAAACCTTTCAAAAGTGTTGAAAGAAAAACAAATGTTCTTGATCTTGTGCACTCTGACTTGTGTGAATTCAATGGAATGTTGACCCGTGGGGGAAATCGTTATTTTATAACATTTATTGATGATTGTTCTAGGTTCACACATGTATATCTCTTAAAGCATAAAGATGATGCCTTTAATGCTTTTAAAACTTATAAAGCGGAAGTCGAAAATCAATTAAGTACTACCATAAAAGTACTTAGAAGTGATAGAGGCGGTGAATACTTCTCGGCAGAATTTGATGCATATTGTGAAGAATATGGCATAATACATGAATGTTCTGCGCCTCGCACACCACAAAAAAATGGCATGGCCGAAAGAAAAAATAGAACATATCAAGAAATGATTAATGCTATGTTAATGCATTCAGAGTTGCCATTTAATTTGTGGGGTGAAGCATTATTATCTGCATGTCACATAATGAATAGAATTCCATTAAAAACAACTGGAATTTCTCCATATGAAAAATGGAAAGGAAGATCACCAAATATTGATTATTTTAGAGTGTGGGGGTGTGTGGCATATTACAAAAATATGGATCCCAAAAGAACAAAATTAGGTCCTCGAGGGATCAGATGTGCTTTCATAGGATATGCACAGAATAGCAAAGCATATAGACTTCTAAATTTAGAGTCTAATGTAATTGTCGAATCTAGAGATGTGGAATTCTTCGAAAATCTTATCACAAAGAATAAGGAACCAGAGAATCCCACGATCAAAGAGTCTTGTGACAATGATTCGACGCGGATTGTTGAAACACAACCCGAACCAAGAAGAAGCAAAAGGGCACGCAGGAATAAGGTTCTAGGACCAGATGAAATCGATTCTCAACTTATTTCCGTTTATCTAGTTGAAGGAAATAACAAGAATGATGTTCATAAAATTCCTATTATTCTTCAAATTGAAGATGATCCTAAAACATATAAAGAAGCAATGACTTCTAGAGATGCTTCTTTTTGGAAGGATGCTATCCAAGATGAAATGGATTCACTTATGTCAAACCATACTTGGGAACTAGTTCCGAAGGGATCAAGACCCATTGGATGCAAATGGGTGTTTAGGAAGAATTATCACAGCAATGGTACATTAAACACCTACAAGGCCAGACTAGTTGAAAAAGGATTTAGACAAAAGGAAGGTATCGATTATTTTGATACATATGCACCAGTAGCAAAAACTACGACGATTAGAATATTGTTTGCACTAGCTTCCTTGAACAACCTTATTGTTCATCAAATGGATGTTAAAACAGCATTCCTAAATGGCGATCTCGACAAAGAAATCTATATGGAGCAACCAGAAGGCTACATACTTCATGGAAATGAACAAAAGGTATGTAAACTTGTCAAATCTTTATACGGTTTAAAACAGGCACCAAAACAATGGCATCAAAAATTTGACACTGCCATACTTTCAAATGGGTTCATTCCAAACTCTTGTGACAAATGCTTGTACACAAAGGTGTGTGGAAATGCTATAATATTTCTATGTCTATATGTTGATGACATGTTGATTATTAGCAATGAAATGAATGGAATTTTAGAAACAAAAGGTTTTCTAACTTCCACATTCAAGATGAAAGACCTTGGATTAGTTGACACCATACTAGGGATCAAAGTAAAACGAAATAGTGGAGGTTATGAACTTAATCAAACACATTATATTGAAAAAATGTTGGAAAAGTTCAAACACCTTAACTTCAAGGAAGTAAACACTCCGTTCGATCCTAGTGTCAAACTTCAAAAGAACAATGATAGATCCATGGCACAATTGGAATATGCAAGTGCAATTGGATGTCTAATGTACTTAATGCAATGTACTAGACCAGACATAGCATTTGCAATTAGTAAAATGAGTAGATTTACTAGCAATCCAAATGATGAACATTGGAAGGCAATAACAAGGATTTTTGGATATTTGTCAAAGACTAAAAACCTTGGCCTTCATTATGGTAAGTTTCCTGCCATACTAGAAGGATATACCGACGCAAGTTGGATATCAAGTGTTGGAGATTATAAATCTACAACTAGGTGGATATTCACATTAGCTGGAGGTGAGATTTCTTGGAAGAGCAAGAAACAATCATGCATTACTCTCTCAACCATGGAATCAGAGTTTGTGGCTCTTGCATCTGCTGGACAAGAAGCAGAATGGTTGAGGGATCTCTTATTAGAGGTTCCATTAGCTAAAGACAATGTTTCAAAGGTGTTGGTACATTGTGATAGTCAAGCCACCCTGGCTAGAGCATTCAGTGAAGTATACAATGGAAAGTCTAGACACATAGGTCTTAGACACTCTCTCGTGAGAAAAATGATAAAGGATGGGATTATTTCACTGACATATATATAAACAAGCTACAATTTGGCTGATCCTTTTACTGAACCACTGGCCATAGATTTAGTAAAGTCTACCTCGAAAGGTATGGGATTGAAACTCCTTGAATGAGGGTTCCGACAATGATAGCAACCCAATCTGAAGCTAATACATCTTAACCTAAGATTCAATAGGTAACAACAAGTCGTTGATTTGGAAGTTGGTGCAACATTTTCGTGAAAATATTGACTATTACATAATTGAGGGTTGAGTTTTAAAGAAACTCTTAATGAAGTTCTATATCGAGGATATGTATCTAAAGAGATACTAATAAAACTTCACCTATATGAATTTCGAAATGGTGCCGTCTCAAAGTGAGAGTTGGAGTTTCTCTCATGAAAAATTCATGAAAACAGGAAAAGCACATGGCCATAAATAGTGCTAGGCGAGATATGTAGGCGAAGAAACATTAAAAGTGTGTGTATAACAATGCCGGTATGATCACATGGGATAATGGTTCAAAGCATAGCTACCTAACGTTCCGATTAGACTTTGCGTTGTCTTTACTAAGGTTAAGTTCAAATCGAAAGATACCTAACTGTATTAACACTTTTATCTTCTATATTCTGGAATTGGATTTTTCATTATTAGAACAAGTGGGGAATTGTTGTAATTAATTACAACTTGTGTTCTAAAATGACAAAATGGTGAAAGTGAGTAAATGCTAATAAATGCATGTAATAAAGTCCCACATTGGAAGATTCACTCATTTTCAAAGTCTTTATAAAGAGTTAATACCATTAACTCAACAAAAGGACAAAAGAGGATAAAGTGCCACATTGACAAATGTGGTGGTCCCAAGCATTATGCCACTTGTCCCAATCCTACAACCACTCGCCGGTGTCGCCACCGGCGACACCGGCTCCGACTCCGACTCCGACTCCGGGTCCGGGTCCGGGTCCGGGGGCATGGGCGTAGAGGCGCTAGTGGCGGCTTGTAGACGGCACTTGAGCACTTAGGCACGTCGCATCGGAGCGATCGGGATATTCACGGTGTTAATGAGGAGGCTCCGGCGGGCGACGGCCGGCCTTCGGCCGGTTGTTACATTTTGCTCAGTGTACGTGATTTGAATTTTGAATCGGAAAGGTGGCAACTGTTCATGAAATCATGCAGAAATGAAACCATGCAAATGGTGCATGAACCAGTGCAAGTGCAACAGTCATATCTATTGAAAATATATTGTTTCATTAAGGGTCGCAACTTTTGAAACTAATATTTTCATGGCCTATAAAAGGATGATTCCGCATTCAGAAAACAAATCACAAAATTCCGAAAATCCTCTGAATAATTCCATATCGTTCTTCGCTGCATTCGAGTTTTCGCCGGTCTTGCGCAAACTTGATAAGGCTGAATTATCCTGGGTATTCCTGCATCGAAACTCTAAGACATTCGAGAGTGCTTGAAATACTTTAAGGAAAGTGATACCATTCACGATTCCAGCCTCGGTCCTCTCGATTGAAACACATATTTCCTAATAATACTTTCATCCCTCAAATTTTCAACCAAACCTCTCGCTGCCTTACATCACACAACACCCCTCACCAATCTCAACACCCAAACCTCCCTCTTTGCTCAAAACTTAACACTTTCAATCCTCATTCAACCAAAACCCACACGCACCACAACCTCAAACGCACATATCTCATCCTCACGGAATCACGTACAAACAACCTTCAACATTCACCATACTCAAATCACATCAAACAACACAACTCACGACGACAGACCTCAGAGTCCAGAAGTAGAAGAAGAAAGAGTTCGAAGCAAGCATACACGTACCCGGGCTTTATTCACCTTCTTCGATTTTTGTTTTTGTTTTGTTGCTGTAGCATACTGGTATTATTCTTTTTCTCTGATTTTTAATCATGTAAACTTGTAACTCTGATGAATATAATGAAAATCATATTTGAGGTTTAGGGATTTATGTTGGTGTTGCACCCCAAAATTTGCCCACATATTTATTCCTAATTTGTTTAAGCTTCTCATTTCATCTGCATACCTCCACTAGGTCATCTAACACATCATGCATCATTATTCAATAATCTGACATGGGATCAAGGATCTTGGAAATTAGGGCTTCTAATTCACTCAAGCTTAATTCATCTGGCTATTCTTTGAGTATCGGATGGAAGATTATGGTTTTAGCTGATAGTCAGTATGGATTTCCTTCTCATCAATCTACGAGGGCTATTCTTCATCCAGTTTCATCAAGGTGGGATCAGGGCCTTTCATCCGAGGGTTTCTTTGAGATCTTTAAATTAGGTTGTGCTCATTCCTTTGATTATGAGTCCCCAAATACTTCAAGCACAAGTCATCATGTGGATTATGGTTGAATGGGTGGATGTGACATAAAGCCTTCGTTTGTTGGTTTGTGTTACGAATTGGAAGAATAATGGCAAAGTGACCCGAGGTTCAAACGTGACTGTGGTTTAAAAGTTGGAAGAAAGTGATTCAAACACGATTTAACAATTCATGAATTGGGAGCATCTACTAAGGTCTAAACATCATTCATGTTCAACCATTATCATCCAAGTCTATCATTACATCAATAAAATCCATTACAAAAAAGGTCTACTTCGCTTACAAGTTGAAGCCCAAAGAACCCATTACATTCAAGCTATTACAAATTCAAGACCAATTTCAAAGGGCCGAGTTGCAAATATCATGAACATTCATCATTTAAAAGTTCAAAACCCATCTACAAATTATCCAAAACACCATTTACATCAAAACTAATCCAATTGCACGTTACACCATCTAAATACAAAAATTGTTCTAAACACTTCCTTGTAGCCAAGTCTTGGTTCCATTTCTTGTTCCATCTTCAAGCCTCTTCATCTTCATACCATCAAGTCATCTTTCAAGCTAAGTCCATTTCAACTTCACCAAAAATCTATACCATGCACATTCAATTCAAATAAAATACCACATTCATAAAGGCCTGCCCTGCAAAGAAATAGATAAGACCAGTTCAGCTATCACATCCCAAACAAATACACAAACAGAACCGAAACTGAGGCTGCAAAATCCTTCACCAAAATTCTAAAACAAAAAGCATCCTTTGTCATTCATACTTATACATTTAAACATACCAAAACAGTTTTCTAATTAACCACATAACCAGTTGTCAACCAATCACCCAAAGCAAGCATGAACCATACCATATTCAATCACAATTTGCAAATAAATATTCAGCCACCAGTCCTATACATCGATTCAGTTCAGAAAAACAAGAAATAAAGTCAGAGAAAATCATATAAACATTTCAGTACAAGGATATAGCAGTCCAAAACTCAGAATCAGCCCCATAACCTCCTAGTTTCAGACTAACTAGTTCAGACCCCTAACCATTTCTAAGTAATTCCTAAACCAATAACAGAGCTCAAACTAACTCCATTCATACACACCTAACAGTTATGCTATAACTGTCAAAACAGAAAAGAAACTAATAGCCTAACTGTTTGTAACTAATTTCCTAACGGTTCTACATAACTGTAACTAACAGATTTGTAACTAACATAGCTACCCTAATTCAGTGAGTTAACAGAAAACAGAATTTGTAACAAACTTATAACAGAAAAAACCATTTAGTAACAGCTTGCAACTAACCTGTAACTAAATTCTCAGCTTCAGCCACCTATATATCAGAGTTAATCTCCCATTTTCAGAGTCTTCTCCACCATTTCTTCACCCTTCTGCATCATTCAATTTTCTCCACTCAATCACCATAACCTTCCTCTCCATTCTTCAATCTGAAAACAATAACAGAATCACTCCATTCATCTCCTCACATCTTCAATCACCATTCATCAATCAAAATCTTCATAACCGAATCTCTCTTGATCTTTCTCTTCAAGACACCATCAATCTTCATCTCTCTTGACTCTTCAATTCTCTGCAATAAGGGAGAAGAGAACAGAAAATCACCATAAACAACTCTTCATCGATTCTCCATTAAAAACACAAGAGAAATTCTTCATCTGGAATCAACCGAATCACCTTCAATCTTCATTCTTCTTCCTCAACATCAACGCAACATCATCATCATGTTCATCAGCTTCAATCGTCTACCACAAAATCACAACAACGACATCAATCCATAGTAGAAGAAAAAGAAGTGTGAATCAGAAAACAAGATTAAAAGATTAAGGCGTGTGCTTACTTGAATTTCTTGTTATTGACAACAATCCTTATCGCATCATGTTCATCCTCACACACGTTCATCATCATCCTCACATATCAACAATCTTCTCCGCGTAGCCGTCTGGTTACCGAATCAATATCATCACGTTCGAATCATCAATATCATCATCACAACTGCAAGCAACAACAACTATCACCACCTCATCGCGATTTCGAAATGAAGAAAGAAGAAGAGAAACGGATTCGTCGTTGAAGGCACGTCGGAGGAACGCCGACCGATGAGATCGAGAAAGAGATCGGAAGAGAGAAGATAGCAGGAGAGAGAGAGTGAGATGAGGGAGGAGGCCGTTCCGATTTTGGTTCACGGTGAAGATAGACAGAAGTTCGCCGGAGAGGTGAGTGTGGAGGCCGCCGTTCCATTCGCGAAAGAGGAAGAAAGAAGCTGAGAATTCGCGATGGAAGCTCAAAGGTCACACTAAGGTAACCCTAATCCCATTCCCAATTTCATCTTCTTTTTTTTATTATTCATTTTTAATTAATTGTTTTTTTAAAACTTTTAATAAAATCTGAAAGTAAATGCTGTTGGATCAATTTTTCGTGGGCCACCGAATTCTGTTCATACTTCCCCAAAGCCCGATACCATCTCCATAGCACAAAAAACTCTAACAAAAAAACTCACTTTGGGCCTCAATACCTTTGGGCTCAGCGCCTCAATTTCTGCCTGCACCATAATCTCACCAATTAACCCCCCTGAGCCTATTAATTCATGCTAGAACTTTGTATTTTTTCACATAGATTTTCCCCATTTTATTTAGGTAATTGTTGACACATAAAACCATAAAATTTGTTAGTTCTAATTAGGTTTTAGGAAAATTTTAGTTTTAGGATTTTCTCAAAAAAAATGACATAAAATACTAGTTTAGGCTTATTAGAATTTAGGTTTTAGGCTAGTACTAATTTTGACATTTAATTGAATTCTCCCTCATAAAAAACTCATAAAAATAGTAGTATTTTTTGGTTAATTTTGCACTAATACTTGAATTGCTTCTTTCCTTTTTAGTATCATTTCCATGTTATTTTTTGTATAATTTTTGTTTGACTTTGTTGCTTAGCTTTGGCCATATTTTGGGCCTATTTTGTCGATACAATTTGTACGCTCCCTTAGCTTGGAATATATCTCATTAGTATGTTAACATTAGACTTAGACTAGAATAACAACTCTAGGCTTAGAAACTAGGCTAGTCTCCCTCTTCTCATTCTTTTCTTTTACAACATTAAAACACCTAACAAATATTCAAATAAAATCCCATTAAAAAATACAAAGAAAATACTTAAAAAACATTAATAAAAAAGTGAAAATCATTAAAAAGGGAATGGAAGCTTGAATCTCCCTTGCTTTAGGGAATCATTCGAGTGCTTGGATCTCCCTTGCTTTAGGGAACCATTCGGGCGTAAGTTCCCAAATTCTAAAAGACACAAACCAAAGAGTAACTTGAGTTTGCCTTGCCTTAGGGATTTCCTCGAAACACTCAAACTCTCTCTCTTCTCTCCTTTCTTAAGGGCATTGTTATCTCTGCTCTATTGCATCCTAGGCTGTCCCCTTATGCAAGAGCGCGAGCGTTAACTCCGCCCAACTAAAAAACACAAAAACAAACAGAACATGTGAGCCGAGCTACGGTAACTTTGATTCCTGAAAAGGATACGTAGGCAGCGGGGTAGGGCCCGTGCGAGTACAATTCTTTCTTTTCCCTACATTTTGCATTCATTCGCATTTAGACATAGACATAGTATACACCCTTTAGATAGAAACAAACATAGGTGGATACCATCGAGTACGATGGGCGCGGGGGGTGCTAATACCTTCCCCTCGCGTAACCGACTCCCGTACCTAGATTCTCTGGTCGCAAGACCCTGTTCTTATTCTTTGCTAGGTTTCTTGATATTCCTTTCCCTTATGGGATAAATATATTGGTGGCGACTCTGTTCATTTTTCGCGAGCGTGCGACAGTTGGCGACTCTGCTGGGGATGTTGATAGACCTGTGCTGGTCCATTCCTAGCGAGTCGATCCTAGCCTTTGTTTGTTTCTTTTATTGGGTGTTTCTTTGTTTGTTTTTATGTTTACATCTTGTATATATGTTTGCATATCATGTTTATTTCTGCTTGCATATCATGCATCTGGACTATATTATGGGTCCCCGTGGGGGCCACATATTTTTCTGCTTTGTTTTGCAGGTGGGGGGTTGTGTGAGGTAAAAGGACCACTACCCAGGCCAGTGACACATAGGATTAGCGTGGATGCCCATGTTGACTCCCGTAGCGCTTGCTATGATCGAGCTTGACATGGGGTACCACAATTGGGCGAGGTTCTTTCATGGAACACTGTGTCTGGCACGCTTGTTGCCTCAAACACTTTGTACCCCATGGGAACTGTAGACCCTAGTGACCATTAGGGACCACTTGTCCGTGTCTAGACTACATACCTGTGAGATTGGGGTGGGACAGGATACTAGCCTTCATCATACCCGGATTTTTATATTGCAATCTGAAGCCGGAATTTTGAACCTGCATCATTCAGAAAGATCAGTATAATTCAGATATCCAGATTGCGAGACGTTCGGTCTCACCACTTTGCATTGCATAACATCATTCCTTCATCCACTTCATTTGTGGGGGATCCTAAAGTCTGATTCTAAAAAAAAGGGAAAAGAAAGAGGAAAAGAAAAAAAGTAGAAAAACAGAAAAGATGGAAAAGAAAAAAAAGAAAAGATACTATATGCAAAAAAAAAAAAGGAGAATAAAAGAGAAACAAAAGTTGATGAAAAGACTTTAGGATCCCTTAGAAATGAAACATGCATTCATATTATCATGCATTTCATGGTTCTCTCAGAAGCTTATGGGGGCCCTTTCTACTCAGATTCTAACTTCAGCAACAAAATTGACTTCTCACCGCCACGTGCTCGAAAGTTAATAATGGAACAACTCTGTGAGGTTTTGACTAATATGAGAACAAAAATGGGGATTGACATGAATCAGTGTATGGAGGTTATTCAAGCCTTTTGACAAGAAGAATTGAGACAAGTTCCTTAGAGGCCAAATGACAATGTTAATCTCACCCATGAGAAGGTCTTATGAATCAGAATGTCTGAATTATTGTTGAGGTTCCTATTCCTGTTAACGAGTCTTCACATCATGAGAACAATTTGGAAATTGAAGTCTTCAAGTTTCCGATTATTGAAAAATGAAAAAAGGTTCCACCTATTGGAGAAAAGGTTGAAAGCCATAAAAGATTGTGACTCTCTTGATTTAGACATTGTTGGATTGTGCCTAGTGCTTGATGTCAAGAGCTGCAAATGTCATTTATTCTATCTCTGATTAGTTTGGACCTGCAAGCCAAAATGGTAATCATCACTCGTACACATGTGGAAATTGTGTGGGGCTCCCGATCGAGGGATAAGCAAGACATTGTCTATCTTGAGTATTGCACCATTCGCATTGCTCGAATCCCTAAAGCATTACAAATTTTTGTGCAACTTTGTCAGAATATTTTTCCATGTGATAATCAAGAGCATTCTACGAAGACATTTCTCATTCTCAAGATTCTTCTTCATATCACGGGTTACCTCTTCATGGAGTTTTCTTCTCAGCGGCCTTTTCTCGTCAACAGAGAAAGAAAGAACATGAGAAATAAACTGATGTAATTCCAAAGCCTTGTGCCCAATTACTTCCCTGCTGGTTAGAATCTCAGTTGGTTAAGATTTGTGTTGTGGGTCTTCCTCACCACATATAGCTCTCTTGAGTTCGATGATAATGCAATATTCTTTCAGTCATGATGGTGATTACTGTTCTAGCATCTATATTTGGGGCTCCCGACCGAGGGATAAGCAAGACATTGTCTATCTTGAGTATTGCATCATTTGCATTGCTCGAATCCCTAAAGTAAGGCAAAAATGCACCACTCTTGTACGCCTTTGTTGTAATATTCTTCTGGGAAGTAATAGAAAGTGTGTGGAAGGAACATATGATAATGCTAAGTGGCTACCATGCTGGGGCACCTGGCCATTTAATTGAAGATCATAATACATTCAAAGGCAGAATTCAACTCCTCGTTGATTTCAGAACAACCACATCCACTCCAAGAGGTTTATGCACAAATTGAAGTCTCAATGGGGTATCAAAACTGCAGAAAGCATTCAAGAGCAATAAGTCCATACGGAGTCGAGTCTCCTCAACAATGGCATTCATTTAAGATCTTTATTGCATTCTCATTCCTAACATTTTGTTGTTTGTTTAAGCATTGCTAGCATGTAAAAATTTGTTAATTTTTGAATGAAAATCATAATACATTGTTTATGTTTGTCTTGAAGTAATCCTTTCGTTTTTCACTCATAAAATGTTTTTGGCATTACGATACCAACTTTTACTTATGTTTTGCTTAGGCAAAAAGCGGAGGGAGAATGATGAAAAAAAATGCAAAATCCCTAATTGTGTGTTTTTGAATAAAACCCTGCTGAGGATGTACAGGCATTGTTTCAAATCCCCAAACACTGGAGATATAAGGGAGATAGACCCTTGTTAACCCCTTTGAGCCTTGAAGTAGGAGTTTCTTTTCTAATCATAAAAACCCTTATTTTTAACCTTGGGGCAGGGTAGTGTTCATTTAACTCGATCGAGTGTTCAAAACTCATCAAAAAGTATGCATCTAAGGATACAACAATGGTTATCCTTCAAAAGCTTGAGGAAAGTCAAAACCGTGATGGTTATCCTTCACCTACCAAGAGGACAAAAGATGACGATACCACAATGGTGATCCTTCATTAATCATGGAATGAGGCAGTCGCAATCACTGCCAACAAATCAAAGACAATGCGAGGTCACACGACTTGTTCAAAAAAAATATGGCAAAAAAAAAGGATGAAAGAAAAATATAGCAATAAAGAAAAATGATGGTGAAAATAAAGAAAAAACAAAGTCGTGTGATAATGAATCAAAAGAATGAAAGGTGAGCGACTGCCATGTCCGAAAAACCTCATTGATTCCTCAACCGTTTCAAAAATTTCTGGTGAGGGATGAACACTCATGATTGAGTTAACTGAATATAGGAATGGAGAACATCACGAAGGGGGTGGGCACCACATAATTTTGAGCCTAAAAATCCTTTGTTTTCTGAAAACCGTGAACCCGACCAAGTTACAACCCTTAAAAGTCCTAATTGAAGTAGGGTTTATTTCGAAAAAGCACTCCGAAGAGATAGCGTTTAGCTGACTCCCAATGAAGCGCAACACATATCTATGTTGGTATTGTATGCCCGCTTTACATTTCATTCACAAGAGGTGGCCACCTCATTGCATAAAAAGTTTTTAAACTTCAAGACTAGCATAGACTTTGCATTAGAATTATCATTCTTAGAATTAACATTCTTTTGCATACAAAAAATTTGCTTAAACATCAAGGAAGTTTCCATGATGAGAATCCGTAAAGAGCTTGATCATGTCAAAGTAAAAGGACTTGAGAACTCCTTAGAGTAAAAAGAAATCATTTCAGAGACTGATATCAAGGGGCATGTTACCCGAAGACTCCATTGAGCATAATCAGTTGATACCTTCATTGATTGGTTACCCTGAGGGGAGAAGTCTGAATACTCTATTGAGCATGAGCAGTGGATACTCTCTTTGATTGATTACCCTGAAGGTTTTGAATACTCTATTGAGTGTGGTAAAGTTACTTCCACGATTTGTGGGGTCTTAGGGGAAGTAAAACTCGAGGATTCTGATAGGATGTACATAATCAGGGGCAGTCACGACGAGGAATCTCTCTCGTGAGTTCAGCCTATCTGGGGCAAGCAAATCAAGGTTTGACATCTCAAATTCGACCAATCAGAGTTAATCAAGTCGAGGAATCTCTCTCTTGATTTCAATCAATCTGAAGTAGTGACGTCGAGGAATCTCTCAAGCTCACTCAATTTGGGGAAATTATGTCGAGATTTGACAAATCTCTTCGAGGATCCATTGATCATGAGGAACTATTTTAAACGCTTGAATATGCTGGGGCAGAATTATCTCAAGTAATTGTGGGGTAAGGATTCTTTCGAGGCGAATGTCTTTGTAAATCAAATACCTTCTTAAGTCAGGCAGCCTGGGGCATAATCATTTTGGTTTGTATTGAAGGAACCATCGTTCACTTGTAAAGAGCAGTTGAACATCACATAGTTGATAAGTATCATAATGCTTTTCCCCAACAAGTTACTCTCTCCCCAAGCATAGGAGTTTATTTCTCCTGAGAGTTGATTCCATTCCTCAAGCATAGGAGTTTATTTCTCCCAGAAAAGTCTCTCCCCGAGCATAGGAGTTTATTTCTCCTGAGAATGCATTCTCTCCCCAAGTATAGGAGTTTATTTCTCCTCGGAGTTATTCCACTCATCCTAGAAAGGGTTCCTTATCCGGATTCCTAATCCCCAACATGGTGAATTGAGGGAATCTCCTCAAGCTAAAAATTCTCCGAGCTATGGCACATGGTGAGAAGTTAGAAATTATCCTTCAAGTCAACAAAGAAGCATGTCTTGCAAGTTAAAGTCCAATGTCTATTGGCACCCCCACAGAGTTCTTAACACTAAGGGGATTCTCCCTGGTGTTTACCTCTCCCGAGGTCAGAAACGAACTTTGATCGACAAGTCAGCGGAATACTCTCTAAAGGGCCCTCTTGGTCTCTACATATAGTAATCATTGCATTCACATTGCATCTACAAAAAAAAAGCGTAGCATTTCCATGAATATGGAGCATTACGCCATGAGAAAAATTCAAACATGCATCAATGCATAAGCCAAGTTTGTATGTGCTTCAAAGGCACAAAATAATATATCCCCAGAAGAAGTCTCACTTTCTCTCTCTAGTGTGGATTGGATACAAAGTCTTGCTTCATCAGATCATTGTCTCTATGGTTATTTCCCGTTTGTCGAGCTCAATCGTTTGGATAACCCATACTTTGTGTGTGGCAATTCGAATGATTGTCACTCTTGTAGAATTGCACCCCGCCTTTTGGCCTGAGGGAACCATGTAGTTCTTATATTCCGTATATAACAATACCTCTTTCAAAGTCCAGTGTTTACTGGCATCATCTAATAGAGTCTGGTCGTCACCAGTCCTCTCTTTGTATTCACTTTTTGTGAGTCCCCTACTGCCTTTCGCATAAGGGATACCTCTTGCTTCTCGCAAGTTCGCCTTGGTTATTTTCCCGTATGCTGCGCGCAGATTAGAGTGCGAATGAGGGTGGGCATTCAACCCATCTCATTTTTCAATCATTTGGGTAATCATACTTGGTGTGTGGCAACTCGAATGAATGCCACTCTTGAAGAGTACACCCCGCCTTTTGGCCTGAGGGATCCATGTAACTTTTATGCTTCGCAAGCATCAACATCTCCGTGAATGTTCATTGGTTATTGTCATCCGCGTGTCGAGTCTAGTCGTTACTAGTCTTGTTTTGGTTATTTTCCCGTATGCTGCGTGCATAATAGAGTGCGAATGAGGGTGGGCATTCAACCCATCTCATTTTTCAATCATTTGAAATCCATACTATGTGTGTGGCAATTCGAATGATTGCCACCCTTGAAGGGTTACACCCCGCCTTTGGCCTGAGGGATCCATGTAGTTCTCATGCTTCGCAAGCATCAATATCTTCTTGAAAGCCCAGTGTTTATTGGCATCCCCTGATTGATTCTAGTTGTCACTAGCTTTTCTTTCAGTCAAGCCCAATGGTTATTGGCATCGCCTTCGAATTCAGTGTTCATAAACATCCCCATAGAGTCTAGTCATTACTAGTCCTCCTCAATAAAGTCCAATGATTATTGGCATACCTTTTCAGATCTAGAGTCACCCTACGGCTGTGTCTCTTTTTGAAGCCTAACTAAGGTTAGCAGTTTGGTAGATTCCCCTACGGCTGGTTTCTTCCTTTTAGAGTCGTCCCACGGCTACGTCTCCTTTTTCAAGTCTAACTAAGGTTAGCAATTAGGATCGGATTCCCCTACGACTGGTTTCATCCTTGTTGAGTCACCCTACGGCTGTGTCTCTTTTTGAAGTCTAACTAAGGTTAGCAATCAGGATCGGATTCCCCTACGGCTGGTTTCATCCTTGTTGAGTCACCCTACGGCTGTGTCTCTTTTTGAAGTCTAACTAAGGTTAGCAATCAGGATCGGATTCCCCTACAGCTGGTTTCATCCTTGTTGAGTCACCCTACGGCTGTGTCTCTTATTGAAGTCTAACTAAGGTTAGCAATCAGGATCGGATTCCCCTACGGCTGGTTTCATCCTTGTTGAGTCACCTTATGGCTGTGTCTCTTTTTAAAGTCTAACCAAGGTTAGCAGTTTGGTAGATTCCCCTACGGCTGGTTTCTTCCTTTTAGAGTCGTCCCACGGCTACGTCTCTTTTGTTCAAAGTCTAACTAAGGTTAGCAATCTATTTAAGATCCACCTTCAGCTGGTATCTCTTGATAACATACAACACTCTTTGCCGTACCACAAAATGCAAATTTTGATGGTACTTTTGGGTATTCAATCCACTTACACCTCTCATGTCCAGAACTTGTGTCGTTCGTACATTCAGGTTCAAGAAGATTGAATAGGGGCAGCTGTTGCACCCCAAAATTTGCCCACATATTTATTCCTAATTTGTTTAAGCTTCTCATTTCATCTGCATACCTCCACTAGGTCATCTAACACATCATGCATCATTATTCAATAATCTGACATGGGATCAAGGATCTTGGAAATTAGGGCTTCTAATTCACTCAAGCTTAATTCATCTGGCTATTCTTTGAGTATCGGATGGAAGATTATGGTTTTAGCTGATAGTCAGTATGGATTTCCTTCTCATCAATCTACGAGGGCTATTCTTCATCCAATTTCATCAAGGTGGGATCAGGGCCTTTCATCAGAGGGTTTCTTTGATATCTTTAAATTAGGTTGTGCTCATTCCTTTGATTATGAGTCCCCAAATACTTCAAGCACAAGTCATCATGTGGATTATGGTTGAATGGGTGGATGTGACATAAAACCTTCGTTTGTTGGTTTGTGTTACGAATTGGAAGAATAATGGAAAAGTGACCCGAGGTTCGAACGTGACTGTGGTTTAAAAGTTGGAAGAAAGTGATTCAAACACGGTTTAACAATTCATGAATTGGGAGCATCTACTAAGGTCTAAACATCATTCATGTTCAACCATTATCATCCAAGTCTATCATTACATCAATAAAATCCATTACAAAAAAGGTCTACTTCGCTTACAAGTTGAAGCCCAAAGAACCCATTACATTCAAGCTATTACAAATTCAAGACCAATTTCAAAGGGCCGAGTTGCAAATATCATGAACATTCATCATTTAAAAGTTCAAAACCCATCTACAAATTATCCAAAACACCATTTACATCAAAACTAATCCAATTGCACGTTACACCATCTAAATACAAAAATTGTTCTAAACACTTCCTTGTAGCCAAGTCTTGGTTCCATTTCTTGTTCCATCTTCAAGCCTCTTCATCTTCATACCATCAAGTCATCTTTCAAGCTAAGTCCATTTCAACTTCACCAAAAATCTATACCATGCACATTCAATTCAAATAAAATACCACATTCATAAAGGCCTGCCCTGCAAAGAAATAGATAAGACCAGTTCAGCTATCACATCCCAAACAAATACACAAACAGAACCGAAACTGAGGCTGCAAAATCCTTCACCAAAATTCTAAAACAAAAAGCATCCTTTGTCATTCATACTTATACATTTAAACATACCAAAACAGTTTTCTAATTAACCACATAACCAGTTGTCAACCAATCACCCAAAGCAAGCATGAACCATACCATATTCAATCACAATTTGCAAATAAATATCCAGCCACCAGTCCTATACATCGATTCAGTTCAGAAAAACAAGAAATAAAGTCAGAGAAAATCACATAAACATTTCAGTACAAGGATATAGCAGTCCAAAACTCAGAATCAGCCCCATAACCTCCTAGTTTCACACTAACTAGTTCAGACCCCTAACCATTTCTAAGTAATTCCTAAACCAATAACAGAGCTCAAACTAACTCCATTCATACACACCTAACAGTTATGCTATAACTGTCAAAACAGAAAAGAAACAAATAGCCTAACTGTTTGTAACTAATTTCCTAACGGTTCTACATAACTGTAACTAACAGATTTGTAACTAACATAGCTACCCTAATTCAATGAGTTAACAGAAAACAGAATTTGTAACAAACTTATAACAGAAAAAACCATTTAGTAACAGCTTGCAACTAACCTGTAACTAAATTCTCAGCTTCAACCACCTATATATCAGAGTTAATCTCCCATTTTCAGAGTCTTCTCCACCATTTCTTCACCCTTTTGCATCATTCAATTTTCTCCACTCAATCACCATAACCCTCCTCTCCATTCTTCAATCTGAAAACAATAACAGAATCACTCCATTCATCTCCTCACATCTTCAATCACCATTCATCAATCAAAATCTTCATAACCGAATCTCTCTTGATCTTTCTCTTCAAGACACCATCAATCTTCATCTCTCTTGACTCTTCAATTCTCTGCAATAAGAGAGAAGAGAACAGAAAATCACCATAAACAACTCTTCATCGATTCTCCATTAAAAACACAAGAGAAATTCTTCATCTGGAATCAACCGAATCACCTTCAATCTTCATTCTTCTTCCTCAACATCAACGCAACATCATCATCATGTTCATCAGCTTCAATCGTCTACCACAAAATCACAACAACGACATCAATACTTAGTAGAAGAAAAAGAAGTGTGAATCAGAAAACAAGATTAAAAGATTAAGGCGTGTGCTTACTTGAATTTCTTGTTATTGACAACAATCCTTATCGCATCATGTTCATCCTCACACACGTTCATCATCATCCTCACATATCAACAATCTTCTCCGCGTAGCCGTCTGGTTACCGAATCAATATCATCACGTTCGAATCATCAATATCATCATCGCAACTGCAAGCAACAACAACTATCACCACCTCATCGCAATTTCGAAATGAAGAAAGAAGAAGAGAAACGGATTCGTCGTTGAAGGCACGTCGGAGGAACGCCGACCGATGAGATCGAGAAAGAGATCGGAAGAGAGAAGATAACAGGAGAGAGAGAGAGTGAGATGAGGGAGGAGGCCGTTCCGATTTTGGTTCAGGGTGAAGATAGACGGAAGTTCGCCGGAGAGGTGAGTGTGGAGGCCGCCGTTCCATTCGCGAAAGAGGAAGAAAGAAGCTGAGAATTCGCGATGGAAGCTCAAAGGTCACACTAAGGTAACCCTAATCCCATTCCCAATTTCATCTTCTTTTTTTTATTATTCATTTTTAATTAATTGTTTTTTTAAAACTTTTAATAAAATCTGAAAGTAAATGCTGTTGGATCAATTTTTCGTGGGCCACCGAATTCTGTTCATACTTCCCCAAAGCCCGATACCATCTCCATAGCACAAAAAACTCTAACAAAAAAACTCACTTTGGGCCTCAATACCTTTGGGCTCAGCGCCTCAATTTCTGCCTGCACCATAATCTCACCAATTAACCCCCCTGAGCCTATTAATTCATGCTAGAACTTAGTATTTTTTCACATAGATTTTCCCCATTTTTTTTAGGTAATTGTTGACACATAAAACCATAAAATTTGTTAGTTCTAATTAGGTTTTAGGAAAATTTTAGTTTTAGAATTTTCTCAAAAAAAATGACATAAAATACTAGTTTAGGCTTATTAGAATTTAGGTTTTAGGCTAGTACTAATTTTGACATTTAATTGAATTCTCCCTCATAAAAAACTCATAAAAATAGTAGTATTTTTTGGTTAATTTTGCACTAATACTTGAATTGCTTCTTTCCTTTTTAGTATCATTTCCATGTTATTTTTTGTATAATTTTTGTTTGACTTTGTTGCTTAGCTTTGGCCATATTTTGGGCCTATTTTGTCGATACAATTTGTAAGCTCCCTTAGCTTGGAATATATCTCATTAGTATGTTAACATTAGACTTAGACTAGAATAACAACTCTAGGCTTAGAAACTAGGCTAGTCTCCCTCTTCTCATTCTTTTCTTTTACAATATTAAAACACCTAACAAATATTCAAATAAAATCCCATTAAAAAATACAAAGAAAATACTTAAAAAACATTAATAAAAAAGTGAAAATCATTAAAAAGGGAATGGAAGCTTGGATCTCCCTTGCTTTAGGGAACCATTCGGGCGTAAGTTCCCAAATTCTAAAAGACACAAACCAAAGAGTAACTCGAGTTTCCCTTGCCTTAGGGATTTCCTCGAAACACTCAAACTCTCTCTCTTCTCTCCTTTCTTAAGGGCATTGTTATCTCCGCTCTATTGCATCCTAGGCTGTCCCCTTATGCAAGAGCGCGAACTCCGCCCAACTAAAAAACACAAAAACAAACAGAACATGTGAGCCGAGCTACGGTAACTCTAATTCCTGAAAAGGATACGTAGGCAGCGGGGTAGGGCCCGTGCGAGTACAATTCTTTCTTTTCCCTACATTTTGCATTCATTCGCATTTAGACATAGACATAGTATACACCCTTTAGATAGAAACAAACATAGGTGGATACCATCGAGTACGATGGGCGCGAGGGGTGCTAATACCTTCCCCTCGCGTAACCGACTCCCGTACCTAGATTCTCTGGTCGCAAGACCTTGTTCTTATTCTTTGCTAGGTTTCTTGATATTCCTTTCCCTTATGGGATAAATATATTGGTGGCGACTCTGTTCATTTTTCGCGAGCGTGCGACAGTTGGGATAAGGGTTCTTGATTATTTGAATGTTGTTGCGTTATTCTTGATGATGAGAAACAGAGAACCGAGCGTGAGAGAGATCGAAAGAGAAGTTATGTTGATCCATGGTGGAAACCGTGATTTTTGCTCTATGTATATTTTGTTTCGTTGAAAATAAGAAGAGAGGAAGAGCCGAGTATGAGGAGAGAGGCGCTGGATTTGCCTATAGGGTTCTTTTAGCCCGTTTCTAACTTACAAACCGGGTTCTTTAAACTGTATCTGGCCCAGTTTTTTTTAATGTTTATTTCATCTTATCTTGGGCCTTCACCTTTGTTTCCACCTGCAAACATACCTTGGCCCAACTTTCCCCTTTTTTTTTGTAAGTTTCTGTTTTTTGTTTTGCTTGGGCCTCACTCTCATCCGATTTTTGACACCTCCACTGGCCCAATATACATATCTTTTACTTTTTTTATTTAATATCTCTTTTTCTTTTTATAAAAAAATGATAATGAATTTCTTTTTTTTAGTTAAAAGTTAACTTTCATATAAAATCACATAAATGTTCTATTGTTTATTTTATTTACTAGATTTATTAAAAGACCAAAAAATATCTTCTTTAGATGTATGTTTAAGATTATCCAAAATATTTCAAAATGATACAAAAGTAGCTTTTTAATCGAATTGAGTTTGAGTTTTAATGGGTCAGAAGGGTTTGTACGTACTTGTACAAGTTGTTCTTTAAGCGTTTAGGCGATGGCCGTTAAGCCATTGTTCGAATGTTTAGCCTCCATTTAATACTTCCATAAAACTCGATTTAATTCACCCTTTTTTACAAAACGCTTTCTTTTAATAATCAAATCAAATTTAGTCGATAATGGATGAATCAAGAAAGGTTTGTACGTACTTGTACAAGTTATTCTTTAAGCGTTTAGGCGATGGCCGTTAAGCCTTTGTTTGAATGCTTAGGATTCCATTAAAGACGCCTTAAAACTAGATTTGTCTCACCTTCATTGCAAAAAAAAACACTTTTTAAACAATCTAATTGATTATAGTCTATAATGGATAATGAAGAAGGGTTTGTATGTACTTGTACAAGTTGTTCTTTGAGCGTTTAGGCGATGGCCGTTAGGCCATTGTTTGAGTGCGTAGACTCCGTTAAAGACTTCATAAAACTCGATTTAAAAAATGCTCTTTCAAGTACTTTAAGCGATGGCCGTTAATCCTCCTTTGTTGGAGTACTTAAATTCCATTAAAGATCTTTCAAACTTAATTCATCTCGCCTTTTACAAAACAATTTCAATTCATCAAATCATTTCTTTTTCTTGCCCAAGTGCGAATCCTTTTCATCACCTAAGAGGGGGTTGTACGTATTTGTGTTTCATACCCCAAAATTTTCCCTCTTATATTCAATCAAAGGTTCCTCATTTTATCTTCAATAACTCAAGGTTCAAGGGTTTTCTCAAGTCACTCTCTCCTATTCAAAACTAGGGTTTGCATTTTATCAAAGGAGTTTGAATCTTTAAGGCCTCAAATGTACCTCAAGGTATCTCATATGTCTCAAGTAATATCCATGTCAAAATTCAAGCTTCTATTCCAAGGATTGCTTACGCAATGGCTCAGATGACCAATAATCGACTATGTTAACTTAAAAGTCAACTATAGTCAAAATACAGTCAAAACTCCTGACTTTTGGTCAACATCAAGTATTGGAGGTTATATCTATCATTTGATCAAGGGTTGATCATGATTCATTAATAAAAACTCATAAATGAACAAATTCAAAAGGTTCAAATTAGCGTTTTTATAGGAGAAAGTCAACTCAACTTTGACTGGCCATAACTGTCACATGGAGTATCAAAAATTTCCCAACCAAAGCCTATTCTGAAGGAAATTGGATTCTCTACAACTTTGTCTCTCACAAGCCAAGGCCAGAAATGCTTCATTCAAGAGATATGGTGCAAAAGATTATAGGTCCTCCAAAAAGTCAACAAAAACACCTTTTGGGTCAAAGCTCATAACTTGAGCATGGAAACTTCAATTGAGACGAAACCAAAAGGAGTGTTTAGAGGACTCTTTGAGCTTTCCAAAAATTCCTAGATCATCTCCATGTGATAAAAATTGAGAGAGGTGTGATTGATACAAGTTGGTCGATTTTCAAGAAAAGTGTGAAAACCTAAATGATCAAATTCAAAGTTTTGAGTAATGGGCCTTAACAATTTGTTTTGTCCACGTGATTTTGAGTCCAAAAGAAGCCCAATGGTCAATTTATATTATTACTATGATATTTATTTTATTTATACTTGATTTTTATCATTTAAAAGTCAAGTAAAATAAAATAAAATCATACAATAGTGAAATAAATTATGTGATTTATTTTTAATCATATAAAAGGTCCAAATACTAATATAAAGAGGAGGAATTTCGTTTGGCATAGTTAGGGAGAGAGATTGATCCAAAAAAAGAAAGAATATATGATTTTTAATCAAATTTCATATCTTTTCAATTATATGATTTCCTTCCTAAACTAATGACCTAATATGGTCTCTTATATAAACACAAGAACATTTCAGTAGCAGGGGACGAAAAAATAGGGAAAGAAGTTAGGGTTTGGAGTTTCAAAGGAGGCAAGAGAAAGGCACCATCGAATCATTCCTCCAGGGTTTTTTCACACCAAAGCAAGTGTTCCTTCTTCCCTCTGGAGATCTCAGGAACCCAACCAATGTTTTGCTGAAGCCCCATGCACGCAGAATCGCACCCCCACATTCCCCACGGTTTGCTTTCTTTTTAAGAAGTCGTTTTAGATGATTAATGTGTTTTTAATGATTTCTAACCACGCATTCAAGTTGACATGATTATTTAGAACGCATTTGAACCATTATTACTAAGCTTTTACGTAGGAAGAACGATATGCCATTACTAGGGCATCAACATTCTAAAGCTTCGGATCCTTGCCTACACACCGTTTCAGACCAAACAAACCACACCATGGAGTTCGCAATGCTCTAATTAATCAATATGGGTCTTTGTTTCGTTCTATTTTGCGCGTTTTTGCAGATGCAAAAGTCTGGAGATTTTGCTACGAAAATTGGTGCAGTATTCGTAGCTAATCTGCGTGAAACTCGTAGCAAATAAATTACAGGTTCGGGTTTGTAGGTTGGAGGAAGAAGACAAGACGCGTGCCCAGCTGTGGTTGGCCCGTCAACATCACCATACCTTCTCTCTTAGCGCGATTGGATGGTCAACAGAAGAGGGTGCCCACGCGTTGATTCTCTTTCATTCCAATTGATAAGTGTTCTTTTTCCTATTTTTGATATTTAATTAACAATTCAAGAACGTAGCACAGGTGGTTGGAAAGGAAGAGGCGTGACCATAGTGTCGCCGGTTCGATCCCCAGCGTTTTCAAATTTATTTTCACCTATTTTATGCTTGCGGATCCCACGCGCGCGCCTCCATATCTACACGATGAACCCTCACATCTAAACCACAGGATCATGCCAATGTTCAGATCCAACGACCCAGGAGCTGCAAGCCCGCGGTGGACACTCCCAAGCGCATAACACAGGATTGAAGCCAGGTTTCTTATATTATGTTTTTATTATTTATATATTTAGATTAAATATTAGGTAATTAGGTTAGTTAATTCATTCTATTAGGATTAGGGTAATAAAATTAGGATT
Source organism: Vicia villosa (assembly GCF_029867415.1). NCBI lineage: Eukaryota > Viridiplantae > Streptophyta > Magnoliopsida > Fabales > Fabaceae > Vicia > Vicia villosa. The sequence continues at coordinate 20,849,920 of NC_081181.1, read as the reverse complement.
AGGTTTAGGATTATTTTCCCGATTGTTCGACTATTCCGATTTAATTTATTTATTCGGTTTAAACCATTAAAAGATCACAAGAACCTTAGAAGTTTATCAATGCATTAGGGTTTGCCCAATCCCACTGGCCATTTGGCCAAAATATTAGGGTTTAATTTATTATCCGTTTCGACTAAATCTATCGGTCGCGATGATTAATAATCTAGTTATTTAATTAATTAAATCCAATAATAAAAATACATTTATTTTGCTAAATGGTTTTAACCAAATCTATTGGTTACGGTGATTAGCATACTCAACTCGTTATCGTGTAATAATCAAACCCATTGATTATGAGGGATAACGATAAATAATTTAAATTATTTAAAACACACTCATTTGCTATTCGTGATAATCGAATCTATCGATTAAAATGGTTAGCAATTCTTCCTTCAACCCGTTAACTATGATGATCAAACCTATTGATCATCGCAAATAACGGTAACATATTAAACCAGGGTTGTACGTCATTTAAAACACTCAAAACTCATCTCTTCAATACTGCGATTTTCAAAACTACGATAAGGTAATTCAAAATACCTCGCGAACTTCGCATTTCAAAACTACGATAAGGTAACTCAAAATACCTTCAAACCATTCACACCAATTCTAAGGCGTACAACCCTGCCCCGAACTATGTTGACTCTGATTCTCCCTAAGGAGATACGTAGGCACTTGGCAACAAGGCGAGTCCCCTTCCCCAAAATTCTCATCAGGTTAGAATTTTACCATTCACCCTTTTCATTTCTGTAGCTATTGAATCTTAACAATTTTAGCCATAAACCTTTACCTTAACTCAAAACCTTAAGAAAGGGTTAAGGGTGCCTAACACCTTCCCTTGACCTGATTATAATAACTTACCCTGATTACTTAACTTCGTAGGGTTTCCTATTCGCCCTGGTAGAATAGGTGGCGACTCTGAAAACTTTTAATTTTTAGGGCAGGTTGCTACATTGTGCAATTTTCTCTTTCAAGCATTTAGGCGATGGCCGTTAAGCCTTTGTTTAAATGTTTGATTTCTCTTAACAAACAACTTCAATTTTATTCACTCCTTTTCACTTCAAACTCCTTTTCATAAACGAGACACTTAGTCAAACTCAAATGCAATTATACTTCCACATGTGAAGATCGATTTTTCTCCACTCGAATGCGATGATGGCCAAAATCTCGTCTTACTCTTGATTTAGTCATCCATTCTTGTAGTGATGCAAATAATCTCTTATCCATGTGTGCATAGTATTGTTTGAATGCGATCGAGTACCTCTCTCTAAAATCAACTAACAAACTCGTAGTTCTTCATACCCCGAACTACGATTGCTCTGACTTTCCCATTGCACGAGGGAATACGTAGGCACAAGATACAAATGTCTTGGCGAGCACAATAATAAAAAACCTTTTTTTGTTCCTTTCTTTCTTCTCACTAAAATAAAGAACGCAAATAAATTTTTAGCTAACAATTAATCACAAGAATAACTAAATGGGTCCCATCGAGTACGATGGAGGTAATGTGAAGGCAAGCTTCTACAACACTATGTTTTGATGAAGACAACTATCATAAGTATGCATCAATAAAGGATGAGCAAAAAGATCAAATAAGCTATGGATCAAGATTGCAACCTTCATGAAGATTAGCTTTGGTTGATTGATCTTCAAATCATAATGGTACAAGTTAAATACTTTTACATTTGATATTCCTTAGTGCTCAAAAATCATATAAACTTTCATACATATGCATGCCCAAACTTATATATGCATGGCATAAGTTTCCAACCTTGAAAAACATGCTTTTTCACCTTTTATGCTGAGGTAACCGGTTACCCTGGTTTCAGTAACCGGTTACTGAAACTTTTCCCACTGTTTTTTGTATGGGTAACCGATTACCCTTGTTTCAGTAATCGGTTACTGTGTTGAAAATTTCAAAAAATATGAACGTTGGAGTGGGTAACCGATTACCCTGCTTTTGGTAACCGATTACCTGCTGAAACATTGCCTTGTTTCATTTTGCTTTATGTTCAAACGTGAATATCTTTTCAAACCTTAAACATTGCATTGTTTGATCATTTTATACTCTTTCTAAAGGGTGTAAATACCTATATAAATACCATAAACTTCAGATTTAAATCTCACCTCTTTCATTACAATTTACCATCTTTTGATCATATATTTTCATCATATATTTTCATACAAGTGTTTCATACTTGAACTTTCATTGAAACTTTTTCTACACATTGTTAGAAAAGTTTCTCATTCATACATAAACACTTGAGCACTATTATATCATTGTAAATTGTCTTGCTTGAAAGAGAAGATCAATCTTATAGATTGATATATGTTCATTAACATTTCTACTCAACTATATTCATTATTATTGACTTGCTATCCAGGATTGTTGGAAGCAAGGGTTATTGATTAGTGAGAGGATTGTTCTCATAATCAAGATAGTAAATCTAAGAGGATTGTTCTTGGTGGTTGAAATCTTGTTGTCCAGGATTGTTGGAAACAAGTTAGTGAAAATTCCAAGAGGATTGTTCTTGGTGGTTTTGTTAGAAGATTGTAGGAGGAGTCTTGGTATAGGCTTGTACAAAGATCTAACAATAGTAAAATCTCTTTCGTGTTTGAAAGGGGACTGGAGTACTCTCGGATTGTGAGGGGAACCAGTATATATCGTTGTGTTCTTTACTTTTCCGCAATTTACCGCTTTCATCACTATTAGCAAGAAAAGAAAAGAACCATTCAAAAACCTTTAAACACTTAACCAAAAATAAGTACAAGTATTCTAAAAACCGGATAAATCTTTGAAAACCTAATTCACCCCCCTCTTAGGCGCACTTTTAAACTTACAATTGGCATCAGAGCAGGTTATAGGTAACCTGTTCCTAAAGATCCAGAATGGCTTCCGCAAATCAAAATCCAGTTTTTAGAGATGGTGGTAGTAACAACAAGCCTCCATTATTTTGTGGTGAATACTTTGACTTTTGGAAAATCCGAATGAAGGCTCACTTAGAAGCACAAGGAGAAGAAGTATGGGAAGCAGTCCAAAATGGTCCCTTTGTTCCTACAACTGTTGTCGATGGTGTTGAATCAACAAAGCTTAAAGTTTCATGGAACAATGATGATAGAAAGAAGGTTCTTGCTAACAAAAAGGCGGTCAATCTTCTTCAAGGTGCTCTTAGTATGGATGAATTTTTCCGAGTATCGGCATGTACAACCGCAAAGGAAATATGGGATACTCTTGTAGAAACTCATGAAGGTACCACCGAAGTTAAAAGATCAAGATTGAATACCTTAAGTCAAGAATACGAACTGTTTAGAATGAAGCCTAGAGAAACTATTCTCGAATTGCAAAAACGATTCGTTCATTTGACAAATCACTTGAAGGCACTTGGTAAGACCCTCACTAGCGAAGAACTAAATCTAAAAGTGCTTAGATCTTTAACGAGAGAATGGCAACCGAAAGTAACGGCGATATCCGAGAAAAAGAATCTATCAAAGATGACTTCTGCAACCTTGTTCGGTAAACTTCAAGAATATGAAACAGAACTCGGAAGACTTGAAACGCATGAAATTCAAATAAAAGATTCAAAAGATATTGCCTTAAAGACAAGAGCCAAGCATCATGATAGCAATCAAGAGGATGAATCCACTAGTGAAGAAGATGATGAGTTTATCAAAAAATTTGAAAAGTTTCTAAGAAAAGAAAGGAAAAAGGAGATCATCAAAGAGGAAGCACCAACAAGGAAGATTAAATGCTTTGAATGTGGAGAAAGAGGACATGTAAAAAGTGAATGCCCTAAACTTGAAAAGAAGAACAAATACCTCAAGAAAAATAAGGATAAAAAATCAAAGAAAGCATATGTAGCATGGGATGAAAATGAAATAAGTTCATCTTCAGATGAAGAACATGTGAATCTTGCATTGGTAGCAACACACCATTCCGATAATGAAGACAATGAGGTTAGTAATGAAATTTCTCTTTATGATATTGATGCACAAGGTGCAATAGATGAACTATTAAAAGAATGCAAAATTCTCTATAAAACTATTTCATCTCAAAAGAAAATAATATCATCTTTAGAAGAAAAGTTTAAAATAATTGAAGAAGAACATAAGGATGAAAAAGAGAAAATTATTAATGTTCAAAAGGAGGATGTGTCATGCAAGAATTGTGAATCACTCTCTTTTCAAATTGTTCAACTAAAGAGAGTCCTTGAAAGGTATGAAAAAGGACAAATTGGGTTGGAAGGTGTCCTTGGGCAACAAAGATTCCCTAATGATAGAAGTGGTCTTGGATATGCAAAGTCTAACAAACCAAGTACTAGGAAAACTATCTTTGTGAAGGCAAGTGAACAATTCAACAAATTGGATAAAGCACAAAAGGTTCATCATCATCCTAAAAGGTTTCCTAAAAAGAAACCATATGTTCCTAGATATAAAATTAATTTTGTTCCTACTTGTTTTTATTGTGGTATTGTTGGTCATACACCTAATGCTTGCTATGTAAGAAATTTCAGTGTGGCAAGTGGTCATTATGTGTGGGTTAAGAAAGGAACTAACTATGATGGACCCAAAGCACATTGGGTACCAAATCAAACTTAATTTGTTTTGTAGGTTTGCTTGAGGACCACTTAAAATCTATGATGTTTTGTCAAATGGTGGTTCTAAGCATTTGATGGAAGACATAAACTAACTTTCAAATCTAGTTATAATGTCCAAGGGTGATTTCACATATGGAGAATACTTTAAAGGAAGAATTCTTGGCATTGACAAAGTTGGAGCACTAATTTTCATATGAATTGAAGATGTACTTTATGTTGAAAGACTAATGCAAAATCTTCTAAGCAAAAGTCAACTTTGTGACAAAAGCTTCAAAATAATATTCACCAAAGATGAATGTTTGATAAAGTCACTCATGAGGTAAAACTCATAGGTAAATAATTAATTGTGTTCATATTTTATTTTTAATAAATTATCTTTTTCCCATCCTTTTTAATAATGACAAAGGGGGAGAAGATATTTGTATGTATGTGTATGCTTGCTTGTCTCTAACATTGCAGCCACAAAGAAGTAAAATTCTCTCTAAATCAAGGGAGAGCTTTGATCAAGGGGGAGTTATCAAATTTAGGGGGAGCATTCACATAAGAACATTACACTTCATATTTCAAAGGTTGTCATCATCAAAAAGGGGGAGAATGTGAAGGCAAGCTTCTACAACACTATGTTTTGATGAAGACAACTATCATAAGTATGCATCAATAAAGGATGAGCAAAAAGATCAAATAAGCTATGGATCAAGATTGCAACCTTCATGAAGATTAGCTTTGGTTGATTGATCTTCAAATCATAATGGTACAAGTTAAATACTTTTACATTTGATATTCCTTAGTGCTCAAAAATCATATAAACTTTCATACATATGCATGCCCAAACTTATATATGCATGGCATAAGTTTCCAACCTTGAAAAACATGCTTTTTCACCTTTTATGCTGAGGTAACCGGTTACCCTGGTTTCAGTAACCGGTTACTGAAACTTTTCCCACTGTTTTTTGTATGGGTAACCGATTACCCTTGTTTCAGTAATCGGTTACTGTGTTGAAAATTTCAAAAAATATGAACGTTGGAGTGGGTAACCGATTACCCTGCTTTTGGTAACCGATTACCTGCTGAAACATTGCCTTGTTTCATTTTGCTTTATGTTCAAACGTGAATATCTTTTCAAACCTTAAACATTGCATTGTTTGATCATTTTATACTCTTTCTAAAGGGTGTAAATACCTATATAAATACCATAAACTTCAGATTTAAATCTCACCTCTTTCATTACAATTTACCATCTTTTGATCATATATTTTCATCATATATTTTCATACAAGTGTTTCATACTTGAATTTTCATTGAAACTTTTTCTACACATTGTTAGAAAAGTTTCTCATTCATACATAAACACTTGAGCACTATTATATCATTGTAAATTGTCTTGCTTGAAAGAGAAGATCAATCTTATAGATTGATATATGTTCATTAACATTTCTACTCAAATATATTCATTATTATTGACTTGCTATCCAGGATTGTTGGAAGCAAGGGTTATTGATTAGTGAGAGGATTGTTCTCATAATCAAGATAGTAAATCTAAGAGGATTGTTCTTGGTGGTTGAAATCTTGTTGTCCAGGATTGTTGGAAACAAGTTAGTGAAAATTCCAAGAGGATTGTTCTTGGTGGTTTTGTTAGAAGATTGTAGGAGGAGTCTTGGTATAGGCTTGTACAAAGATCTAACAATAGTAAAATCTCTTTCGTGTTTGAAAGGGGACTGGAGTACTCTCGGATTGTGAGGGGAACCAGTATATATCGTTGTGTTCTTTACTTTTCCGCAATTTACCGCTTTCATCACTATTAGCAAGAAAAGAAAAGAACCATTCAAAAACCTTCAAACACTTAACCAAAAATAAGTACAAGTATTCTAAAAACCGGATAAATCTTTGAAAACCTAATTCACCCCCCCTCTTAGGCGCACTTTTAAACTTACAAGTAAGGGGTGCTAACACCTTCCCCTTGCTTAACCGACTTCCGAACCCTAATTTGGTTGCGATGACCATCTTATCCATTTCCTTTTTTATTCGTGGGTTTTATCAATATTTTTCCTTTCCTTTTGGAATAAATAAAATTTGGTGGCGACTCTGTTGTATTTCGAGTGTGTGAACACCTCGAGTATTTTTTACCGCTACAATTGGCAATTCTTCAATTGTTCTCTTCTCATGAACATCCAAAGTTGCCAACAACATAAACAACGTTGCACCATCTTGCACCGATTCTTCCACTTGTTTAGAATACAAAAACATATCTTCCTTGACACCTGTTTCAGGAAAAATAATTGTCTTATCAAAATAGTTGATATACACACGATTAAACTCCAACCAGTTCATACCCAAAATCACATCAAGTTTCTCTAACGGAAGACAAACAAAATCAATTTTGAAATCTCTACCGAAGATACTCAACGGACAATTCAAACACACAAAATAAGTAGACACAGAACCCATAACAGGTGTAACAATAACCATACTTCTACTCATATCAGACAATACAAGGTTCAATCGCATAGCACAATCAAAAGAAATGAAAGAGTGTGTTACACCGGTATCAATAATAGCAATCAAAGGTGTACCATTAATAAAGCACGTACCTCAGATTAGCCTATCATCAACTGTTGTCTCAAAACCAGACAATGCAAACACCTTTCCTTTCGCTTGCTCCTTCTTTGGGGTTTGTCACACGTGGTACTAACGTGCCCTTGCTCGTCACAACTGTAGCAAGTCACACCCGAACCAACTCTACAATCCACGACTTTGTGACCCAGCTTGTCACACTTGAAACACTTAACATAATTCTAGTTGCAATCATTAGCACAATGTCTTTTGACACCACACTTGAAGTACTTAACAGAAGCACTAGATCCTCCCCCACCTGGCTTTCCGCCATAACCAAATTTTTTCTTCTTATCATCATATGGTTTCCCAAGGTATTTTCCTTTTCCTTTCCCATCATTTGAAGACTTGTAGCGAGAAGCACTCTCTTTACTATCCTCATCATAAATTCGACTCTTGTTAACCAACTCCGCAAAACGATTAATCTGTTGATAACCAATAGCTTTCTTGATGTCATGCCTCAAACCATTTACAAACTTCAAACACTTAGACCTCTCAGCATTCATAGTATTGTAATGAGGACAATACTTGATCAACTCTTGGAATTTCACAACATACTCTGCTACGATACCATTACCCTACTTCAGCTCAAGGAATTCCACCTCTTTCTTTCCACAGACATCTTATGGAAAATAGTTCTCCAAAATTGCATCACGGAAAAGATCCCAAGTAATCTGAATACCCTCTTCTTCAAACCTCTGAGCAGTGTTACCCCACCAATCTTCAGCTTCTTTCTCGAGCATGTGGGTACGAAACAGCACCCTCTGTGCATCAGTACAATTCATAACTCGAAATATCTTCTCAATCGCTTTCAACCATGCTTGCGCCTTATCAGGTTCATGCTCTCCCTCAAAGATAGGCGGATTGTTCCTCTGGAACTTCCCCAAAGGCTATGCTTGAATAAGTTCCATAATTATTACACACACACACAAACAAGATTATTACATAAGCAACCACATCAATCCAAACAATCACATAACACGTTGTCATACCCCAAAATTTTCCCATCACATTTCAATATACTTTGACTCATATGACTCAAGGCTATGCAAGAATTGGGTTCACTTACCTGTCTCCTAAGCAACAAGCCTCCAACTAGGGTTTTACTTCTCTCAAGATCAAATCAAGTTCCAAGACCTCAAATGGATCCCATGGCCTCTCATATGCCTCAAAGAATCCTCACATCAAGCTTCAAGCTCTGATTCACAAGATTGCCTAGACAAAAGCTCAAATAGTCAACAGTCGACTAGTTTGACCTAAAAGTCAACTATGGTCAAATCACAGTCAAAACTCTTGATTTTTGGTCAACATCAACATTTTGAAGTCGCATTCATCATTTGATCAAGGGTTGATCATGATTCATCAAATAAAGCTTAGAAATCAGCAAAACTCATAGTTTCTAAATTAGGGTTTTGTAGGAGAAAGTCAACTGAACTTTGATCAGCCATAACTTTCACATGGTTCATCAGAAATTTCCCAAGCAAAGCCTATTTTGAATGAAATTGAATTCTCTACAACTTTGTCTCTCTAAATTAAAATTTTGTAGGAGAAAGTCAACTGAACTTTGACCAGCCATAACTTTCACATGGTTCATCAGAAATTTCCCAACCAAAACCTATTTTGGAGGAAATTGAATTCTCTACAACTTTGTCTTTCTAAAACCAAGGCCAAACGTAACACCCTTCTAAACCCCGCAGGAAAATTAACTAAAATCAGAGTAAAACATGAAAAGGGTATTACAACTCCATCAAAATAAACAAATATTCATGTCATGCCATAAAAGGAACGATAAACCAAAATTATCCAGATAACATGTTAACACAGCGGAATATTCTTAACGTCCGAATAATTAAACATCCGGAGTGGGAGACTCATAATTCAACCATAAAACAAATAGCGAAAAACAAAAGTTTATCAGGTAACTCTAAATAACGTCCCCAGTGTTACACGACCAGAGCATGACACAGACCCAACTGACTGAAACGGATTTACTCTCCGAGCTAATCCTCACCAAGCACAAAAGCTAGTCCTCAATCTGAAAAATAACAACAGTAAGGGTGAGTCTCATTCACATTTAACCAATGTTATAGGCTATAAATAATAAAATATCAATCACATATTATTCACCCAATTACAATTATGATCAGATTCGCCACAACATAATTAAATCACAACAATTACACAATCATCACCTATTATAACATTTGACAATCTTCCATTCATGTTATAATAATACAAGTAGCCTAATGCAAATGCAACTATATGCATGTGGTACCAAACATGGGATAACCCATCTCACCGATCCACCACCATAGGGATTCGGCTACTCCTCTCACTAATTCCGCACAATGGGAATTAGCTACCGCTGTCCCACCACCATAAGGGATATAGCCCACAACATGATTATGAAATGCATGCATCACATACGGCAATCTAAACATCAACACCAATCAACTGAATATCATAATCCTCAACCAACGCAGCAATTAATAGCCACACATAGTTACAACCAGTTACAACCACCAGTTATATCAACAATATATGTATATCAATCACCAGTTACAACGACTACATCATAATAGATAAAACATTTAACAATATACCTGTACGCATAAACCATCACAACCAAATAAAATCGAGTGTTTTAAAATAAATCGAGTCACGACTCAAAACACCATTTTATCGTATAAGTCATTTAATTAGCTTCGCCGTGCTCGAAAGGGCACTAAAAACGGTCATACGGTTTGAAAGTTACACATCTTTAAACTTTTTCCAAGAAAACAACTATCACTACAGCACGCGGCGCCACGCACAGTCCGCAGCGCGTAACAAATAGGAAGTACGCCTTCGCGGAACAAACAAGGTTCGCGACGCGAAACGAGAAAGGGACTACGCCTTCGCGGCGCGACTAATGTCTGCGGCGCGTACTGAGTACATCAATTTTCCCTGCGCCTTCTATCAAGAAGTTCGCGGCGCCAACCCCTGGATGCGGCGCGAACTGGCGATTTCCAGGTATCCGAATCACAGAAAACAGCCTACGATTTTCTCCCTATTTCACCGAATCATTACCAAACCGATTCCATTTTTACCTGATTTCATGTACAGTAAAACAACGCATATTATAACACACATCCAGCACACAATAAGCATCTATTAACATCATATCAGTATCTAACATCCAGAATTCACCAAATCGTGTAACTTTCACCAAATTATCCCAACCCCAACCTAACATCCTAAAACCTAAACATAACCCAATTGATACAAACAACATGCTCAATCTATCCTACTATCTATAATCCCATAATAGAAGTTAAACGGAAGAGTCCCCCCTTACCTGAAGGTTGATTCTTCGTTCTTCCTCGCGTCGCACTTCCTTGCTTCTCTACTCTTTCACGTTCAGACTTCACTTCTCCTTTGGTTCTATTTTCACAAATCCTTCTCTTTTTCTATTTTATGAAAATAAGTTTATTATTAGAAATGGGCTTCACAACTGACACCCCCCCTTCTACTAAAAGCAACCCTGGCCCATTAGCCTCATTATTCCACTTTTCTCAAATAACTCAAATAATTCTAATATTTAATCCAAAAAAAATCAATTACATTAAATAAAGAATTTTATGGGGTGTTATAACTCTCCCTCACTAGAAAAGTTTTTGTCCTTGAAAACATACTTAGGCAAAGAGTTCCGGGTAGGAATCCTTCATCTGACTTTCCAGTTCCCAGGTAACAATTCCACCTGCTGGTCCTCCCCAAGCTACTCTGACCAACGCTATCTCCTTGCCACGCAATTGTTTCAGTTTCCGATCTTCAATCCTCATAGGCAAAGCTTCAACCGTCAGATTATCCTTTACCTGTACATCATCTACTTGGATCACATGAGATGGATCAGCAATGTATTTCCTCAACTGTGATACGTGGAATACATCATGTAAATTCGCAAGCATTGGTGGCAACGCAATACGGTAAGCCACCTCTCCAACCCTTTCCGTAATCTGATACGGACCAATGAAACGCGGAGTCAACTTCCTTGATTTTAGTGCTCTACCAACACCAGTCGTAGGAGTCACCCTCAAGAACACATGATCTCCTACTTGAAATTCAAGTGTCCTTCGTCTTTTATCATGGTAGCTCTTCTGGCGACTCTGAGAAGCCTTCATCTTCTCCTGAATCAATTTAATCTTCTCCGTAGTCTCTTTTACAATTTCTGGTCCAATCACCGTACTCTCACCAGATTCATACCAACACAAAGGTGTTCTACATCTCCTACCATACAAAGCTTCAAATGGAGTCATACCAATGCTCGAATGAAAACTATTGTTGTAGGTAAATTCAATCAACGGCAAATAACTATCCCATGCACCACCTTTTTCCAATACACAGGCACGCAACAGATCTTCCAATGATTGAATTGTCCTTTCAGTCTGACCATCAGTCTGTGGATGATAAGCAGAACTCAACCTCAATTTAGTACCCAAAGCCTTCTGCAAACCTTCCCAGAATCGAGATGTAAACTGTAACACCCTATAATTTCAGTTTATTAATTTAATTTGGATTTAAATTAAATAATTGGAATTTTAGTATTTTATTTGGATTTAATTGGAAAATGATGGAATAAGAGCTATTGGGCTTATGGTGTGATGTGAGTAAAAGAGGGGTGATATTTGGTTAGGCCTTTTTACTAAGTGGTGTTCATTTTATTTTATTTTTCATAAAATAAGAAAAGGAACCAAGAGAAGAGAAAGAGGAAGAACACGTGAAAAGGGCAAGTGAAGAGAAAGAGGCAAGAACGTGAAACCGGAAGGAGAGCATTCAAGAAATTCATAGAGGTAAGGGGGGACTCTTCCTTTTAGTATCTCTTATGTAATCTTAGGTAACAGGTAGATTGACGTATGGTTTGATTCTGTAGCAACCTGCCCTAAAAATTAATATTTAGAGTCGCCACCTATTCTGAAGGGCGAATAGGAAACCCTACGCAGTTTAGAGATTCGGGGTAAGTTATTATAATCAGGTCGAGGGAAGGTGTTAGGCACCTCAACCCTTTCCTAAGGTTTTATGTTCACAGCAAAGGTTAATGGCTAAATATTGAGGTTTATAGCTAAGGAAGTGAATAGGGAAAAAAAAGAGATTTTAGGGAAGGGGACTCGCCTTGGTTATCCAAGAGCCTACGTACCTCCTTAGGGAGGATCAGAGTCTACGTAATTCGGGCACAGGGTTGTACGCCTTAGAATTGATTATGGAGGTTGTTTGAAGGCTTTTTGAATAGCCTATCGTAGTTTTGAAATGCGAAGTTCAAAGGTATTTTGAATTACCTTATCGTAGTTTGGACATCGCAGTGTTGAAGGGATGTAAATCCGTGGTATCGTGGTTTAGTGTATTTTGAATGTTTGGGCGTACAACCCTGGTTTGATATGTCACTGTTAGATGCGGTGATCAATAGATTTGATCAATATAGCTAACAGATTACGGGGCATTGCTGGTTACTCAGATCGATAGATTGATCGTCGCTGGCAGCCAATTGAATGTATTTTAATTTATGTATATTTTTATTGCTTTATTCAGATATTTGATCAGTACGACATAGAGAGTCGACTAATTCGAAGGCGGGATGAAATAGATATTCATCCGTCATTTATCCGTTAAAGGGGATGTTAGAATTGATGTTTTTTATTATTGGATTTGATTAATTAATTAAATTAATCGATTGTTAATCATTGCGACCAATAGGTTTAGTCGGAACGAGTAACAAATTAAATCCTAAAACGTCGGCCAAGTGGCCAATGGGATTGGGCGAACCCTAATGGACGAATAAACCTTTCTAGGGTTTTTTCTTGTGATTTAATATTAATAAAAAATTGGATTAAAATTAATTAAATAAGTTAATCGATATATCGAATAGTCGGGAGATAAACCTAATGTTAGTTATTAGCCTAATCCTATTTTATACTATCCTAATCCTAATTAGAATGAATTAATTCATTTAAACCTATTTATCCAATGTTTAATCTAAATAAATAATAAAACAAAATAAATAGTAAAATGAATATATACAAAGAAACCTGGTAATATTCCAGTGTGGGGAGTCCTTGAGAATGCATGGTAAACCCTCAGCCCTGTGTACGTTAGATTGGAATCATAGGAGATCATGCGGCTGTGATGTGAGGTTGCATGGTAGAAGCACATGATATGGCATGCACTAGATTCGCTAGGTTTGTAAATCATAAAAAACATTGTCTTTTGCCAGGATCGAACCCAGCACAATTAGCTTGCCAACAAATGATCCCACCATCACACTGCAATTGGCTCGTTGTTAGTGTAGTCACATGAATCCAATAAATGACAAAATACCTTGGTGGTTGGTTGAAGTCAAAACGCGGGCCCCAAGGTGTTCACACGCGGCCAATCAAGGAAGGGGAGAGAATCCACCATGGTTGACTCGCGAATGATATTGCACCACGTCTGAGTCCATGGCCCCCACTTGCAGGTCGTCGTCTTCCCCAAACAACAAACCCAGATTTGCTGCAGTTTCCCAATGGTTTTGCTACGGATTCTGCATATTTTTTTGTAGCTAAATCCTGCGTTCATTAACCTGCGAAAATAATGATCAAACAAAACAACTGAACACCCAGACCCCCTTGAAATCACCCCCTGATCAATAATATGCCATTCGTTTAGCCTAAAACCCCTGTGATTACGAACTCGATGGAGGGACTCTACTTTGCCCTAACAATGGTGCACCGAGTTCTACGCGTCAACAGCCCGAGCCAATGGTCCAAACCTTACTTAAGCTGTTCCAGAAGCTCAAATAAATCGTTAGTGGAGATTAAAAAGCACAGATAAGCGAAATACGAATATTGAAATATGAGCACAAGTGATGAACATGGTACCTCGGTTTCATATGCTAGAAAGCTTTATTTTCGATTTAATCTTACCTTTGGATGCCTTAGGAGAATGATTTGACACTTAGAATAAGTTAAGCAGGGCTGTGCACGAAAAAACTTTTGTGCCCTAGTTTTAGAAAATATTTTGCTTTGTGAATCCTTGTCTTCTTGGCTGCAAGCCTCCAATCTCGTGCCCCCCCCCCCTTGCTGCTGACTATTTTAGAATATATATATATATATATATGTGTATCTTAGGGTTTCTATGGGCTTGGATCTTTAGGTTCATCCTAAGGGAGAAGATTTGACATGAAACTTATAATTTCTTTCTAAATTTGGAAGATCTATCCTCCTCACCATGCATCGCGACTTTGGACACTTGTAGATGTATCTTTGGGCCCCCAAATGATTAAAAATAGAATCTCATAATTTATTTTACTATTTTATGATTTTATTTAATGTATTTTAGCATTTAAATGAATAAAATCCAAATAAATCAAATAAATATTATAAACTTGTGGAAATAATCTTATTGGACTTCTATTTATGTGTCAATTATATTTAGAGTCCAAAACTTCGGCACATTGACCTAAAATCCCAAGGTTGGCCCATTAGGGTTTCATGCGAATCTTGAAATTTTGCCAACTTGTGCGCCTCGTATCTCCCTCCCTTTTAATCATATGAATACATTATAGGACTTTTTTAGAAAGCTCAAAGAGTCCTCTAAATGACCTTTTTTGTTTCATCTCAATTGAAGCTTCCATGCTCTAGTTATGAGCTTTGACTCAAAAGGTGTTTCTTGTTGACTTTTGGAGGACCTATAATCTTTTTGACCATACCTCTCAAATGAAGCGTTTCTGGCCTTAGCTTGTGAGAGACAAAATTGTAGAGAATCCAATTTCCTTCAAAATAGGCTCTGGTTTGGAAATCTTTGATGCTCCATGTGAAAGTTATAACCAGTCAAAGTTGAGTCGACTTTTTCCTAAAAAACCCTAATTTGAATAGGAGAGGGTGCTTGAGAAAAAACCCTTGAACCTCGACTTATTGAAGATGACATGAGGAGGGAAAGTTTTGGGGTATGACAGCTGCCCCTGTTCAATCTTCTTAAACCTGAAGAGTCGGATAGGCACGTCTACCTATCAGGATCTAAAGGTAGAAGACGATTGAACATTGAGAATGCCCTGAAATTTGCATCTGTTGGGAAGAAGTTTTGTGGGAGATGGGCTTACAGATGCCACCCAAGGTAAATACCCCTCCTTTTTAGAATGTGAAGCAGATGCTTTCGCAAGGAACCACTTACTTTGATTGTAGTGTGGCCTAAAAAGGCAACCTGAATTTTATGCAATGTTATGATGCATGCGATGTATGATGCAGCGAGCTACTCAAAATAAATGAGAGCGATGTATGTATATGCATTATGTATGAATGAGATATGTTAGTTGAATGATGCATGACTATTAGCTATGTTAGTTGCAGTATGTTAGTAAATTTTGAAGAAGAAAGATAAAACCTTTATGTGTTATTGACGATGTTTTGGAGAATATCACTGCCGAGGGACTCATGTGATAAACCCAATTCGAAGAAACCTTTTGTAAAACCTTGTGCTCGAGCGTGAAAGAACCGTCCTGCTAAAGCCCGAGTCTTACATAGCGAGGACTTGTAAGAGGGATCACTTGTTATGATTCTAACAAGCTCACCTGCACCATTAGGATAATTTGCTAGGGTTATAGCAAACTCACCTGCACCAATAGGGTTATTTGCGAGGGTTATCGCAAACTCGCCTGCACCATTAGGATCATTTGCGAGGGTTATCGCAAACTTACCTGCACCAATAGGGTCATTCGCGAGGGTTATCGCAAACTCACCTGCACCGTTAGGATTATTTGCTAGGGTTATAGCAAACTCACCTGCACCATTAGGATCCTTTGCTAGGGTTATAGCAAACTCACCTGCACCAATAGGATCATTTGCGAGGGTTATCGCAAACTCACCTGCACCAATAGGGTCATTTGCGAGGGTTATCACAAACTCACCTGCACCTATAGGATCATTTGCCCTGGTTCGGAAAAATTTCACCTGCACCATTTGGAGCATTTGCCCTGGTTCGGACAAATTTCACCTACACCATTTGGATCATTTTCCCTGGTTCGGACAAATTTCACCTACACCATTTGGAATTACCTGCCATGGTTTTGACAAGCGTACCTGTATAATATGAATTATTTGCTATAGTTCTAGCAAACTTACCTGTATCAATAGGAGTCACTTGCCCTGCTTCGGACAAGCTTACCTGCACCAATAGGAATTATTTGCTATAGTTCTAGCAAACTTACCTGCATGAAAAAAATTACCTGCCATGGTTCTGACAAGCGTACCTGTATGAGAAGAGATCATTTGCTATAGTTCTAGCAAACTTACCTGTATCAAAGGAATTGCCTGCCATGGTTCTGACAACCGTACCTGCATGAAAAAGATTCACTTGTTTGGAGACTCACGACTCGAGGGTCGGAGAAAGTAGCATGCCAAATATTCATGACTCGAGGGTCGGAAAGGAAACGATATGTTTGGAAACTCACGACTCGAGGGTCGGTAAACACACCTGTCACAACACGAGGGTTGGAAACTCACGACACGTGGGTCGGAAAATACACTAATCACAACACGAGGGTTGGAAACTAGGCTTTCATAGTATTTGAATGCACTAGATGATATGCATATGCTACTGCGTATGTATGTATGCTGATGCTGATGTCAATCCTAAGATTTTATCTCCTTATTGAACCTGCTTAAACCGTATTTGCACCTACACCATGACTATGCTTATGCTGGCTTGGCAATGTCTACGTATGTGGATAATGCTTATGCTTATGTATATGTTGATTGATGTAACGCATGGAACGAAGTAATGTCTTCTATAAGACTACCTGAAAAGGTTTCTGAAATGGATATGAAAATTTGTCTTAAAGAAGACTACCTGAAGAGTTTCTTAGCAAAGAATGAGGAATGTCTTTAAAGCCGATTACCTGAAAAGGCTGAAAGATGTCTTTCCGAAGGACTACCTAAAAAGGTTGAAAGATGTCTTAAAAAAGGCTACCTAAAAAGGTTCTTGGGAAGGACAATGAACGTCTTAGAAAAGACTACCTAAAAAAGGTTCTTAGAAAAAGAATGTCTTAAAGAAGACCACCTGGAAATGCTGAAAATGTCTTACAAAGACTACCTAAAAAGGTTCTTGGAGAGGACAGTGAATGTCTTAGAAAAGACCACCCAGAAAGGTTCGTAGAATGTCTTAAAGAAGACCCCCTGAAGAGGTTCCTGAAAAGGACGACAAATTGTTTTAAAGAAGGATACCTAAAAAGGTACTTAGAAAAAGAATGTCCTGAAGAAGACTACCTAAAAAGGTTCTTGGAAATAGCGATGATTGTCTTAGAGAAGACTACTTAGAAAAGTTCTTAGAAAAGGACTGTCTTAAAGAAGACTACCCTAAAAGGTTCTTGGAAATGGCGATGATTGTCTTAGGGAAGACTACTTGAAAAGGTTCGTAGAAAAGAATGTCTTGAAAAAGACTACCTAAAAAGGTTCTTAGAAAGGATAGAAATTTGTCCTAAAGAAGACCACCTGGAGAGGCTGAAAGATGTCTTAAAAAAGGCTACCTAAAAAGGTTCTTAGTAAAATAATGTCTTAAAGAAGACTACCTGAAAAGGTTCTTAGGAAAATAATGTCTTAAAGAAGACTACCTGAAAAGGTTCTTGGAAATGATGACAATTCGTCTTGAATAAGACTGCTTGAGGAGACTCCTAGAAAGGATCGTGAGATTTGTCTTAAAGAAGACTACCTAAAAAGGTACGGTGTAATGTATCGACCAATGTATGTAATGCGTGACTTATATGTATTTGCATGATGCTCCAATGATAGGTTGTTAATAACCAAAGCGTATATAGTTCGCTGGAGTTGTAAGGTTGTTGGATGCTAGCGCGATTCCCCAATACCTATTTTTTGAACTTTGAATATCATAGTTAGGAGAAAGATTTGTTCGATGTTTGTAGAGTGTGAGAACGCCTTTTCCTTATGTTGTGCGCCTTGACCCATTTTGGCTTTGTCGTATGCTTCGAGTTTTAGATTGAAGGGGTATGCCCTTGATCCCTAGGATATGGAGGGGTATCCATAGTGTGCTATCCTTTTGAATTTGAATTCTTCCCATGTTTGACATGCCCCTGATTGAGACTGCTTCGAGGTGTGCCCCAAGTTGATTGGTCCTTAGGAAGAGTGCCCCTAGTGAATAGGATGTTTGATTGCATGCCCCTGCAATCCTTGATTTTTTACCCCTGTTAAGGGGAACCCCCTAGATGTGATTCCCCCCATTCTAGAGTCTTTATTAGAAAGATCGCCTTTGATTAAACCAATTTCGAGGTCTCCTCGATGCTAAGTGTATACTTGTAGATGATGTTGTGCCCTTTGAGAAGTAACTCCAATGCGATGCGTATGCATGTTTTGAAATCGAAGTCCGTTATGAATTAGGACTGGATGATTGGAAACGAATGCTTGAAGAAGCGTAGTGATTAGAAGTAGTTTTAACAAACATAGGAGTCAGTATAACAAATCCTGCTTAATATGCTTTCGTAGTTAACCTTGCCTCAATTAGGACTTTTGAATGTTGTAACTTGGCCTGGTTCATGTTTTAAGAAACAATGGATATAAGGCTCAAAATTTTATTTATCCCACCCCTTTCTCCTTGATATTCTCCAGATCCTAAAAATTCGCCTAATCCAATGGATGTGCTTTGTTTGCAAGAGAATCGCTTCAGTTTTGATGTTGAGAAGAAGCCTTAGTAGAGATCCAGGCACTGATGAAAATGTTGTAGAGATCCAAGCATTGATGAGAAGCTTCGATGATTTGGCAGTCACAAGATTGTACTTTGTATTTTGCTTTTGTTTTTCTTCTATCCCTTATTTTTGCATGAGCCAATTCTTTTGAATTTGAATCATCGGGATGCCCTAATTTTTGCCTAAGTCGTTTTTGTTTTCTTTTATGAAAATTTTCCATTTTGACTTAGCGGGCGTTTTCCTCCTTTTTGTTTTGAATGCTCCTTCGGAAATATTGACCCTTGGATTTTGAATATTGTGACTGCCATGTTGACTTTGATTTGTAAGCTTCGATTTTGATACTTCCTCGATCTTGAATGATGTATTGAGGAAGAAGATGTTGTGAATGTTATCTCCATTGCTTCCTCAATCTTGGATGAATGCGAGGAAGAATATATGCTTGAACCTTTGCTTTGCTCGATCCTTTGCTTGGATTGACTGATTCTCTTAGCAACCAAAATACACCATTGAATTAATTGAAATCTTCCCTGCCCCTGGTTAAAATCAAGGTTTAATTGAAAAAGTAGAAAAAAACTCCAACTCCTGGCTCGAGGGGGTGACGAGGGATTAACATCCATATATCTCCACTGTTTAGGAATTGAAACAATGCCTGTACATCGTCGGTTCGGTCTTACCTTGAAAGCATATATTTAGCTGGACTTAGTTACTTGTATTCGTCATTCTCCCTTAAGTTCGTTAATAACTTTAAATTTGAAAATAGAATAGAATAGAAGCGTGCGAGTGAATCAATTCCAAAACCTGTGTAGTCATCCCATTAGAATTGCTAATCCGAAGGTACCACTTTCATCCTGAATAACACTTAGCGATCATAGGGGTTGAGATTCTGAGCATGACACAACCTATTGGTCCTAGGGACAATCTCCTTTGTAAATCCATTGACCTTGTTTTATTCCTCAGTTGATGAACTTGTAGAAGTGAAGGGTAACCTCGAGTTCTCCTTGGGCATGTCAAACCTGTCGGGAATGAATTGTTAGCGGTGGGTTTTCGTCGTATCGGAACTTCATGAGTTTCCTTTGACTGAACCTCTTTTGCTTTTCCTAAGGATAGTATCACACCATTTGTAACCTTCAGAGCCCGTAGATTGATAGAGAACACCTATGACCCTTTTGCCCCTTGGTGTGGAGTTAACACACGTCGCCTTCTCTCCATCGTATTTATGCATCTTTGTTTAGGATTTTGCCCAGTTGGACTAATCCTTGCCCCCAGGTTATCGTAGGGCGTCCCTGTAAGTTCTAAGATGAACCCCTTTATGACTAGATACCCCTTGAGTGTATCTATGAGGGAACTTAGTTGTTGAACTAATCCTTGCTCGATGGTACCTCTGTTGTCTTTACAATCTTGCTACGAAAGGCATGGACATGTGGTTGGCAAGGCGAAAGGCACCCTTTTTTTTTTCCTTGTAGGACCACGTTTGTTCTCAATAATTTATCCTCATTTCTCCATAGTTTATGATTCTTTTGATAGTCTCGGGAAATCGGCTAGCACGGAACGGGTGGATGCGGGCGAAGATGCGAATGTAAATGTATGAATGCATGAAAATGCAAAGGCATGTGTATGCGAGAGACTCCTTGTATTATAGCTCCTTGTATGCAATGCAGATGTGTGAAGTATAATCCTATGGATAGCCTTAGAGGCGACATTATACCCTCGTGAAATCCTTGCAAGATAGATGTTACGACACGCCAATGGAAATCCCATAGATTAGGGAGTATGCAGAAGGTAGTGGCTGGTGACCGTTCAAGACAGTCACCAAGTCTCATGGCCATCGAGAGGCCAATCAACGTGTACCAATGAAGTTGTCCTTGGTGGAAGGTTCTCTGTATGTAACACAACTTATCTAAGGATGATATCGGATGAAGTGAAAGCCCTACGGGCTAGGGATAAAAGATGTAGAGATGGGAATCCAAACCCTACAAGTTAGAGGGTGCACGGAAACAAACATGGAGTGACCGTTCAGGACAGTCACTAGATCTCATAGCCATCGAGAGGCCAATCGAACGCATGCTAATGAAGTTGTCCTTCGGGGAAGGACGCGTGGTTGTGAAAACACATGGATGTAAAAGAAAATCCCTATAGGCTAGGGAGTACGTAGGGGTAAGCACGGGGTGACCGTTCAAGACAGTCACTAAATCGCATGGCCATCGAGAGGCCAATTGACGTGCGTAAACGAAGATGTCCTTCGTGGGAAGGACACGTAGTTATAAGAGTACAAAAATATAAAAGGAAACTCCCTACAGGTTAGGGAGTGCGTAGATAGGCGCGGAGTGACCGTTCATGACAGTCACTAGGTCTCATGGCCATCGGGAGGCCAATCAACGTGCATAAATGGAGGTGTCCTTCGTGGGAAGGATACGTAGTTGGAAAAAAGGGTCCCTGCGGGCCAGGGGACGCGCAGGAGTACCTGCAAAATCAAAACGTAAGACATTTGTAGTATATAAATTGCAAACATGTAGTAAGCAGATAAGCACATAAGCCCTAGGTTCATAGGTTCGACGTAACGGCTTAGGGTGCCTACCCTTCCCATTGGTATGTTCTAGAAGGTCTCATGGGATTGTTCGTAGCCGCCGAGACTTTTTGTCTCTTTGGATTTTGGAACAACTCATTGGTCCATGAGGTTCGAATTTTAGGGGTTGGTTCCCAGAGAGATCAGCTAAATACCCAGTCCAGCCCTCAACAAGGTCAAGCCTCGTATCAGACCTTTCTAGATATTCAACCCACTCTGAGTGGAATTATAATAAGACTCGTAGGCGATGTAATTCCCCTATGGTCTTAAATATAATTCCCACGCTTAGGTTTACCGGCAATTTATACACAACCCAAAATGCAATAAAAATAACAAATATTCAAATAATCAAATATTTAATTAAAATTGCTATAAACAAATTAAATTGTAAATAACTAAATAAATAAAATTAAACAATTTAAATATTTATATAAAAACCAATAAACCATGGAAATTGCAAATAAATATCTAAATAAAAATTTAAATATTAAATATAAAAGGAAAGAAATAAAACCTAAACCCTAATCCAAAACCCTAATTTTGGCAAATTTGCCAAACCCTAAAAAAGTTCGCCAAAAACCTAAAAAAGTTTGCCAAAAACCTAAACTCTGCCAAAACCTAGGAGCATAATAATTCACCATTAAGTGTGTCCCCAGCAGAGTTGCCAGCTGTAGCAACCTGTCCTAAAAATTAATATTTAGAGTCGCCACCTATTCTGAAGGGCGAATAGGAAACCCTACGCAGTTTAGAGATTCGGGGTAAGTTATTATAATCAGGTCGAGGGAAGGTGTTAGGCACCCTCAACCCTTTCCTAAGGTTTTATGTTCACAGCAAAGGTTAATGGCTAAATATTGAGGTTTATAGCCAAGGAAGTGAATAGGGAAAAATGAGATTTTAGGGAAGGGGACTCGCCTTGGTTATCCAAGTGCCTACGTACCTCCTTAGGGAGGATCAGAGTCTACGTAGTTCGGGCACAGGGTTGTACGCCTTAGAATTGATTATGGAGGTTGTTTCAAGGCTTTTTGAATGGCCTATCGTAGTTTTGAAATGCGAAGTTCGAAGGTATTTTGAATTACCTTATCGTAGTTTGAACATCGCAGTGTTGAAGGGATGTAAATCTGTGGTATCGTGGTTTAGTGTATTTTGAATGTTTGGGCGTACAACCCTGGTTTGATATGTCACTGTTAGATGCGGTGATCAATAGATTTGATCATTATAGCTAACAGATTACGGGGCATTGCTGGTTACTCGAATCGATAGATTGATCGTCGCTGGCAGCCAATTGAATGTATTTTAATTTATGTATATTTTTATTGCTTTATTCAGATATTTGATCAGTACGACATAGATAGTCGACTAATTCGAAGGCGGGATGAAATAGATATTCATCCGTCATTTATCCGTTAAAGGGGAAGTTAGAATTGATGTTTTTTATTATTGGATTTGATTAATTAATTAAATTAATCGATTGTTAATCATTGCGACCAATAGGTTTAGTCGGAACGAGTAACAAATTAAATCCAAAAACGTCGGCCAAGTGGCCAATGGGATTGGGCGAACCCTAATGGACGAATAAACCTTTCTAGGGTTTTTTCTTGTGATTTAATATTAATAAAAAATTGGATTAAAATTAATTAAATAAGTTAATCGATATATCGAATAGTCGGGAGATAAACCTAATGTTAGTTATTAGCCTAATCCTATTTTATACTATCCTAATCCTAATTAGAATGAATTAATTCATTTAAACCTATTTATCCAATGTTTAATCTAAATAAATAATAAAATAAAATAAATAGTAAAATGAATATATACAAAGAAACCTGGTAATATTCCAGTGTGGGGAGTCCTTGAGAATGCATGGTAAACCCTCAGCCCTGTGTACGTTAAATTGGAATCATAGGTAATCATGCGGCTGTGATGTGAGGTTGCATGGTAGAAGCACATGATATGGCATGCACTAGATTCGCTAGGTTTGTAAATCATAAAAAACATTGTCTTTTGCCAGGATCGAACCCAGCACAATTAGCTTGCCAACAAATGATCCCACCATCACACTGCAATTGGCTCGTTGTTAGTGTAGTCACATGAATCCAATAAATGACAAAATACCTTGGTGGTTGGTTGAAGACAAAACGCGGGCCCCAAGGTGTTCACACGCGGCCAATCAAGGAAGGGGAGAGAATCCACCATGGTTGACTCGCGAATGATATTGCACCACGTATGAGTCCATGGCCCCCACTTGCAGGTCATCGTCTTCCCCAAACAACAAGCCCAGATTTGCTGCAGTTTCCCAATGGTTTTGCTACGGATTCTGCATATTTTTTTGTAGCTAAATCCTGCGTTCATTAACCTGCGAAAATAATGATCAAAGAAAACAACTGAACACCCAGACCCCCTTGAAATCACCCCCTGATCAATAATATGCCATTCGTTTAGCCTAAAAACCCCTATGATTATGAACTCGATGGAGGGACTCTACTTTGCCCTAACAATGGTGCACCGAGTTCTACGCGTCAACAACCCGAGCCAATGGTCCAAACCTTACTTAAGTTGTTCCAGAAGCTCAAATAAATCGTTAGTGGAGATTAAAATGCACAGATAAGCGAAATACGAATATTGAAATATGAGCACAAGTGATGAACATGGTACCTCGGTTTCATATGCTAGAAAGCTTTCTTTTCGATTTAATCTTACCTTTGGATGCCTTAGGAGAATGATTTGACACTTAGAATAAGTTAAGCAGGGCTGTGCACGAAAAAACTTTTGTGCCCTAGTTTTAGAAAATATTTTGCTTTGTGAATCCTTGTCTTCTTGGCTGCAAGCCTCCAATCTCGTGCCCCCCCTTGCTGCTGACTATTTTAGAATATATATGTGTATCTTAGGGTTTCTATGGGCTTGGATCTTTAGGTTCATCCTAAGGGAGAAGATTTGACATGAAACTTATAATTTCTTTCTAAATTTGGAAGATCTATCCTCCTTACCATGCATCACGACTTTGGACCCTTGTAGATGTATCTTTGGACCTCCAAATGATTAAAAATAGAATCTCATTATTTATTTCACTATTTTATGATTTTATTTAATTTATTTTAGCATTTAAATGAATAAAATCCAAATAAATCAAATAAATATTATAAACTTGTGGAAATAATCTTATTGGACTTCTATTTATGTGTCAATTATATTTAGAGTCCAAAACTTGGGTACATTGACCTAAAATCCCAAGGTTGGCCCATTAGGGTTTCATGCGAATCTTGAAATTTTGCCAACTTGTACGCCTCGTATCTCCCTCCCTTTTAATCATATGAATACATTATAGGACTTTTTTAGAAAGCTCAAAGAGTCCTCTAAATGACCTTTTTTGTTTCATCTCAATTGAAGCTTCCATGCTCTAGTTATGAGCTTTGACTCAAAAGGTGTTTCTTGTTGACTTTTGGAGGACCTATAATCGTTTTGACCATACCTCTCAAATGAAGCGTTTCTGGCCTTAGCTTGTGAGAGACAAAATTGTAGAGAATCCAATTTCCTTCAAAATAGGCTCTAGTTGGGAAATCTTTGATGCTCCATGTGAAAGTTATAACCAGTCAAAGTTGAGTCGACTATTTCCTAAAAAACCCTAATTTGAGTAGGAGAGGGTGCTTGAGAAAAAACCCTTGAACCTCGAGTTATTGAAGATGACATGAGGAGGGAAAATTTTGGGGTATGACAGATTCAATTAGACATTGTGATTGTTAGGTTAGGGTGTTATAATTTGGATTGAATTGATGATAATTGTGTGAACTATTTGGTTAATAATGAGTTTAAATGATGTTTTGTGGTGTATGATTGAATGTATGATGATTATATGCCTGTATGTGATGTCTGGGGTCGATTTTGGACTGAAATTAGGTGGAATCGCAGGGTCTGTCGGAGACCTGAGAATTGCTGAAATCGCAGGTCCGCTGAGCGGAGGTCCCAACGTAGTTCGCTTCTGTTTGACGTCGCTAGAGGTCCGCTAAGCGGAGGTCTGAAGGATTTCGCTTCTGCCTTGCGTCGCTGAGCGAACCTTGCTGTGTGTGAATTTTTCCAAACTTTAAAATAACGTATCTTTTGATCCATGAATCATTTCTTAGTGCCGTTTTGGGCGTTGTGCAAGTAATTAAATGGTTTATATGATGAATGATGAATATGGGCAGTAGCCGACTTTATTTCTTTAAAACTCGATTTAATTACTTGATGAGAATTGAACATTGTGTGCACATGAGATAGGTGTGACAATGTATTTGATGTGATGAAGAATTGGTTGTGATTATTATTATGATTGTGATGAATGCATGACTATTTGAATGATGTTGAAAACATGTACATACTTATTCGGTGATGTGGTGTTGAGATGAATTGTTCATCGTGATTCGGTGATGTTTTTAAGTATGTTATGTGTGTTTCATTCATTCATATGCATTTGATGTTGGATCCCGATGATGTTTGGATCGTTGGTGGACATATTTCCCATTGTGCGGAAATTGTGTCGGTGGGCCGTATCTCGATGAGGCGTAGATCGGTTAGGTGGATTGATTCCATGGTTTATTGGTACCACATGCATAGTGTCAGTTGTGTCATATGCATTTCGTCATAACATGATTGTAGGGATTTCTGTGTTATGTGTTGTAATCTATTATTGTGTGAATTGATGAATAATATATGTGAATCTGAATATGTATAATTGGGAGAACGGTATATTATGATGCTTGTTACTTATGAATTGCATAATATTTACTAATTGAGAATGAGACTCACCCTTACATGTTGTCATTTTCAGATTGAGGAGTAGTGGCATTAGTGCTTGGTGAGGATGACTCGTAGAGTTTATCCGTTTATGTGGGTCGTGTCGGTCATGCTCTGATCTGTAACACTGGGGAACGATAGTTTTAGAGTTTTTATGAGATTACTCCATTTTATTTGGTGTTGGATTATATTTCCATTTGGTTGTATTTGATGATGTTTCTTATTCCGATGTGATAAACATGATTATGTTTTGGTGAACCGTTTCCTAATGAAGCACGACTTTGACCTTAGTTAAATTATCCGTTTTAAATAATTGTGGCACCCTTGTGTGTATGTTTTTACTCTGATTATTTATTTAAATTGCCGCGGGGTTTAGAAGGGTGTTACATAAACCTTGGATCTCTATCTGACACGATACTCGAAGGGATACCATTTCAACTTACTATCTTCTCAATATACAATTGAGCTAACCTCTCCATCGGGTAATCCATTCTCATCGGTATAAAGTGAGCAGACTTCGTCAACCTGTCCACAATAACCCAAATAGCTTCACAATTCTTCACCGTCCTCGGCAAACCAAAAACAATATCCATAGATATACTATCCCACTTCCGTTCAGGAATAAATAACGGTTGCATAGCTCCATACGGCTTCTGATGTTCAATCTTCGACTTCTGGCAATTCAAACAAGCATAGACAAATTCAGCTATTTCCTTTTTCATTCCAGGCCACCAAAACAGCTTCTTTAAGTCATGATACATCTTGGTAGCACCGGGATGAATACTCAATCCACTACGATGTCCTTCTTCAAGAATGCTCTTCCTCAATTCGGAAACATCAGGAACACAAACTTGATTGCCAAACCTCATTATACCATTCTCGTCGATTCTGAATTCACCTCCGTTGCCTTGGTTAATCAGAGTCAACTTATCAACCAACTCTACATCAGTCTTTTGACCCTCTCGAATTTCCTCAAGAATACCACTAGTCAGCTTCAGCATACCTAATTTAACACTGCTAGGAGTGTCTTCGCATACTAAACTCAAATCTCTGAATTGTTAAATTAAGTCAAATTCCATCACCGTCAACATAGACATATGCAAGGACTTCCTACTCAAAGCATCGGCAACAATGTTTGCTTTACCCGGATGGTAATTTAGTCCAAAATCATAATCCTTGAGAAATTCTAACCATCTCCTTTGTCTCATATTTAGCTCTTTTTGATCAAAGAGATACTTCAGACTCTTGTGATCACTAAATACTTCAAACCTTGAACCATACAGATAATGCCTCCACATTTTTAACACAAATACTACTGCTTCCAACTCTAAGTCGCGAGTCGGGTAATTCTTCTCATTCACTTTGAGTTGTCTCGACGCATTAGCGACTACCTGTCGATTCTGCATTAGTACACCTCCTAATCCCATCAATGAAGCATCACAATAAACAACAAAAGATTCTGCCTGATTTGGCAAAATCAAGATCGATGCACTAGTCAGCCTCCTCTTCAACTCTTGCAATCCTTCTTCACATTTCGTATCCCAGATGAACGCTTGATCCTTCCTAGTCAACTTAGTTAACGACAACTCTAACTTTGAAAACCTTCAATGAACTTCCTATAATAACCCGCAAGACCAAGGAAACTACGGATTTTGGAAACTGACTTCGGAGCTTCCCATTGAGACACTGCTTCTACTTTCGTTGGGTCAACGACAATACCATCTTTAGAAATTACATGCCCAAGAAAGCTTACTTCACTTAGCCAGAACTCACACTTTGACAGTTTCGCATAAAGTTTCTTTTCCTTCAATAGTTCCAATACCACTCTTAGATGCTCTGCATGTTCTTCTTCATTCTTAGAATATATTAGAATATCATCGATAAATACCACCACGAACTGATCCAGGTAAGGATGGAAGATCCTATTCATATACTCCATGAAAACCCCCCGGCGCATTAGTTACTCCAAATGGCATCACTGTATATTCGTAATGACCATACCTTGTTCTAAATGTCGTTTTCTGAATATCGTCCGTCTTCACCCGAATCTGATGATATCATGACCTCAAGTCAATTTTTCTGAACACGCTTGCACCAACCAGTTGATCCATCAAATCATCAATCCTCGGTAATGGATACCGATTCTTGATAGTAAATTTATTCAGCTGCCTATAATCCACACACAATCTCATAGAGCCTTCTTTCTTCTTTCCCAACAACACCGGCGCACCCCACGGCGACACACTAGGACGAATGAATTCTTTTTCCAGCAATTCTTCTAACTGACTCTTCAACTCGGCTAACTCAAATGCCGACATACAATACGGAGCCATCGACACAGGACTAGTTCCAGGAACTAACTCAATAGCGAATTCGACTTCCCTCTCTGGCGGTAACTCTCTTACATCCTCTGGGAAAACTTCTGGAAATTCACATACTACCGGTAAGTCACAACTCACCGCTCTCTTCTTCACTTCCATAGATGCAATCAACATAAACACGGAAGCCCCGTCCTTTATTGCTTCATCCACTTGTCTAGCAGTCATCGCCAAGTCCTCAACACTGACATCTTCAGGAAAAGTAACCGTCTTCGAGAAACAATTGATATGAACCCAATTGAATTGCAACCAGTTCATTCCCAAAATAACATCGAGTTGTTCCAACGGAAGGCACACTAAGTCCATTCCGAATTCTCTACCAAAAATATCAATTGGATAGTTCAAACAAGCAAATAAAGTAGTCACTGAACCCGACGCAGGAGTGTCAATGATCATACTTCCATTAATATCAGATATGTCCAAGTTCAGTCGTTTAGCACAATCCAACGAAATAAACGAGTTAGTTGCTCCAGTATCTATAATTGCAATTAAAGGAGTCATGGATAAAACACGTACCTTTAATCAATCGATCCTCTGGAGTAGTCTCTGAACCCGATAAAGCGAAAACTTTACCCCCAGCTTGATTCTTCTTTGGCTTAGGACACTGTGGACTAATATGACCTTCTTCACCGCAGTTATAACAAGTCACAGTCTTTCCTTTGCACTCAACAGCAATGTGGCCTGCCTTACCATACCTATAGCACTTTTCTCTTCACTTTTGCATTCGTGAACGCGATGTCCAGGTTCCCCACACTTAAAGCACTTAACAGGAGCACTAGAGTCTCCCCCACTAGGCTTCTTCCAACCTCCAGCTTTCTGGTTACCTTTACCATATGGCTTACCACGATCCATATGCTTCTTCCCTTTCCTGTCGACCAACTCGCAAGAGTGTGATAACTTCAGCTTAATATTGTCCTCTTTAAAGGTTCGGCTGCAGTCAACCAAATCAACAAACCTGCGAATCCTCTGACATCTGATGCCCTGTTTAATCTCGTCATGGAGACCATTCTCAAACTTAACACACTTCGAGAACTCGCTAGCCTCGTCATTGTTGTAGTGGACATAATACTTCTCCAGTTCAACAAACTTGGACGCATACTCCGGCACGGTCATGTTACCTTGCGTCAGCTCCAAAAATTCATCCTCTTTCTTGCCCCTAACATCCTCAGGAAAGTACCTCCGCAAGAATTCTCACTTGAACACAGCCCAAGTAATTGCTACACCGGCAGCTTCAAGTTCATCCCTACTAGCCATCCACCAATCATCAGCTTCTTCAGACAGCATGTGAGTACCATACCTCACCTTCAAATTTTCAGTATAATTGATCACTCGGAAAATCCTTTGAATTACCTTCAGCCACCTCTGAGCGCCTTCGAGATTGTGAGTGCCTTTGAACAACAGAGGATTGTTCCTCTGAAAACTATTCAGCTGCCTGTCAGCACCAATACCAGCTCCATTGGCATTCCCTCCCAGCACACCAGCAATCATACCCAGAGCCTCAGCAATCGCGTCGTCGTTTCTTCCTCCTCTTCCGGCCATTGTTCTGCTAAATATAAAACAATATTCATTAGAACAAGAAGTATCGATAGTGTCAACCTTACACTAATCGCATACGAGGGATTAACCGACACTAAGACTCTGACTCAAACGACCGACTATGCTCTGATACCACTATTGTAACACCCTTCTAAACCCCGCAGGAAAATTAACTAAAATCAGAGTAAAACATGAAAAGGGTATTACAACTCCATCAAAATAAACAAATATTCATGTCATGCCATAAAAGGAACGATAAACCAAAATTATCCTGATAACATGTTAACACAGCGGAATATTCTTAACGTCCGAATAATTAAACATCCGGAGTCGGAGACTCATAATTCAACCATAAAACAAATAGCCAAAAACAAAAGTTTATCACGTAACTCTAAATAACGTCCCCAGTGTTACACGACCAGAGCATGACACAGACCCAACTGACTCAAACGGATTTACTCTGCGAGCTAATCCTCACCAAGCACAAAAGCTAGTCCTCAATCTGAAAAATAACAACAGTAAGGGTGAGTCTCATTCACATTTAACCAATGTTATAGGCTATAAATAATAGGGTTAAATAAGTTTTTGGTCCCTCTAAATATAGTGGTTTTCAACTTTAGTCCCTCTAAATATTTTCTTTAAAGAATGGTCCTCCTAAAAATTTTAATTTTAACTTTTGGTCCCTCCTGCAATTTAGCGACGATCTTGACAATTTAGCGACCGTTTTAGTGACGTTTTTAGCGGCGGCTTTTTATTTAGCGACGGAAATAGAGACCATTTTAGCTACGGTTTTGTCATGAGGGACCAAAAGTTAAAATTAAATTTTTTAGGAGGACCATTCTTTGAAGAAAATATTTAGAGGGACTAAAGTTGAAAACCGCTATATTTAGAAGGACTAAAAACATATTTAACCCTAAATAATAAAATATCAATCACATATTATTCACTCAATTACATTTATGATCAGATTCTCCACAACATAATTAAATCACAACAATTACACAATCATCACCGATTATAACATTGGACAATCTTCCATTCATGTTATAATAATACAAGTAGCCTAATGCAAATGTAACTATATGCATGTGGTACCAAACATGGGATAACCCATCTCACCGATCCACCACCATAAGGATTCGGCTACTCCTCTCACTAATTCCGCATAATGGGAATTAGCTACCGCTGTCCCACCACCATAAGGGATACAACCCACAACATGATTATGAAATGCATGCATCACATACGGCATGTTAAACATCAACACCAATCAACTGAATATCATAATCCTCAACCAACGCAACAATTAATAGCCACACATAGTTATGCCATTTCTCAACCATAACAAACATATATTTTACATCAACAATATATGTATATCAATCACCAGTTACAACCACTACATCATAACAGATAAAACATTTACCAATGTACCTGTACGCATAAACCATCATACCAAATAAAATAGAGTGTTTTAAAATAAATCAAGTCACGACTCAAAACACCATTTTATCGTATAAATAATTTAATTAGCTTCGCCGTGCTCGAAACGGCACTAAAAACGGTCATACGGCAGTTACACATCTTTAAACTTTTTCCAAGAAAACAACTATCACTACAGCACGCGGCGCCACGCACAGTCCGCAACGCGTAACGAATAGGAAGTATGCCTTCGCGGCGCAAACAATGTTCGCGACGCGAAACGAGAAAGGGACTACGCCTTCGTGGTGCGACTAATGTCTGCGGCGCGTACTGAGTACATCAATTTTCCCTGCGCCTTCTGCCAAGCAGTTCGCGGCGCCAACCCCTGGATGCGGCGCGAACTGGCGATTTCCAGGTATCCGAATCGCAGAAAATAGCCTAAGATTTTGTCCCTATTTCACCGAATCATTACCAAACCGATTCCATTTTTACCTGATTTCATGTACAGCAAAACAACGCATATTATAACACACATCTAGCACAAATAAGCATCTATTAACATCATATCAGTATCTAACATCCATAATTCACCAAATCGCGTAACTTTCACCAAATTATCCCAATCCCAACATAACATCCTAAAACCTAAACATAACCCAATTGATACAAACAACATGCTCAGTCTATCCTACTATCTATAATCCCATAAATGAAGTTAAACGGAAGAGTCCCCCCTTACCTGAAGGTTGATTCTTCGTTCTTCCTCGCGTCACACTTCCTTGTAAAGAAGCCCAACTTGATATGATCCAATCTTGTTACCCGAGTTATCTAGAAGATCCAACCTGAAAGCCATGAATTATTGATAATTATTTGGTTTTTTAGTGAATTTTATTCGTTAAAATTATGGTTAAAAAATCAAAGATTTGAGGAAAATATAAAAAGATTTGATTCATCTTTGATTTCTAATCATTCCAATCACCAAGATACTCCATAATGGATATCAAATTCGTGTTCATGTATATTGGTTGGAAAAGATTGAAATTTGGCAAAATTAGAAAGTTTGAAAATCATGTTTCAATCAAAACTCAAATCTTTGATTCAATAGGATTCTATCAGAATTTGTAACCCTAATACATTCTATTATATAAATACAATGTTATCAGATGCAGAGGGGACGAAATTCTGAGCAACAAACCCTATTCAAGAAGCAACTTTTCCATCTAGAACACAAAATTGGTTTTGAAGATTGGAGGGCTTTCAAGGAGTTCTGAGCATTGATTCACGTCCCTGGGAATTCACTGAAGCTAATTGGATCCTCGTTCGTGATCAACACCCAAGAATTACCTTCTTACAAGTCACGATATGTCACTGCTTTCTTGAGTTCGATTACATCGAGCCTTGCGTTCTTTCTGAAATTTGATTGCATATTCTTGATCATGATGATGTCTCGATACTATCTGGACGTTTAATCGTGTTTTTGTGCATATTTGTGACCAATTGCCATGTTAGGGTTCATACTTTGAATTTAGGGCTTCTTGATTTAGGGAACTTTGGACCATGATACTGATACATGCGCGTTCGTATGAATGAGACGATCACGAATGTGGTCTTGGATTTAACTTTTATGCGTGTCTGAGCGTCTTTGTGATTAAGCCCACTTTCTTAATATCTAAATCAGTTACTACAAAAGGTACTGAGACGATCGATATTCAAATCAATCTAACAAGTTAGGTGGCATCTTTAAGCCCACTTCATATTTTCTGCTGATGGCATCTCTAAGCCCATCCCTGACACAAGTTCAAACATCAACAAAGCGCAAATTTCTGGGTATTCTAGTATTCAATCATCTTCCACCTTCAAATACCGATTGGCATACAAACCACTCTACATATTAAGGTTTAAGAAGATTGAACAGGGGCAGCTGTCATACCCCAAAATTTTCCCATCATATTTTATACTCAAGCTCACTTGAAAAAAATCTAAGGCTCATTCTCCTAATCAAAGACTTCATGAACTAGGGTTTTGCTTTCCTTTAAGGAAATCAATGAATCAAGGCCTCCAAAGTGTTTCATGTGATTTATGATGTTTCAAACTATCCCTATGACAAAAATCAAGTTTCAATTCCCAAGATTACTCAGTCAACTGCTCAGATAGTCAATAGTCGACTAGTTTGACCTAAAAGTCAACTGTAGTAAAAGTACAGTCAAAGTTCCTGATTTGTGGTCAAAATCCTTATTTTGAAGTATCATTCATCATTTGATCAAGGGTTGATCATGATTCATCAAGGAAAGTTCAGAAATCAACAAAACCTAAAGTTTCTAAATTAGGGTTTTTTTGACCTAAAGTCAACTGAACTTTGACCAGTCATAACTTCCAGAAAGAACATCAGAAATTTTACATCCAAATCTCATTTTGAAGGATATTGAATTCTCTACAAATTTGTCTCTCACAGCCCAAGTCTAAAAATGCTTCATTTGAGAGATATGGATCAAAACATTATAGGTCCTTTTTGAAAGTCAACCAAAAGAAGTTTTTTGTCAAAGCCCATATCATCAAGATAAAATCTCCAAATGGAAAAAAGGTTCCAAAGTGGCTTGTAGAGGACATCTTGAGGTTTCCAAAAAGTCCTAGAACTCCTCCATATCTTAAAAATTGAGGGAGATATGCCTTGTCAAAGTTGGACCATTTTAAGGGAAAAAATGTGAAATAAAAGGCTCCAAAATGAATCTTTTTGCAAAGAAACCCAATCTTTCTTGGCCCAATCTTCATCCATAAGTTATCCAAGACTCCCAAATGATATGGCCACGAATTATTGATGTTTATTTGATTTTTTTTATGAATTATTAGTCAATTAAAAATGATTATTAATTCATATAAATTATGGAAAATCAAATATTTGATTTGAAAGCATATGGGAATCAAATTGAATCATCATTTAACTCATATTGCCAATCAAATTTTGTGCACATTTGATTTGGATTGATTGAATCAAATTTTGGACAAAATTAGAAAGATCATGAACCAAATTCCAATCAAATTTTCATAATTTCCAATCAAAGATTCAAAGGGATTTTATTCAGTTTTCATTGACCTAATCCTTCTCCTATAAGTACATGACTTGAACAAAGCATTAGGGAACGTAAATAATGTCTCAAAAGAGCCCTAACCCGAGTACAAAATTCAAGAAAAGTTAAATTCGTTCTTGGCAATTGAGGTTGATTTTCAAGGAGTTTTGAAGGTCCAAGCACATCCCTGGAGCATCATTGAACGTGTACCGATCCTTACCAAGCCTCGAAGCATCAAGAAACACGCTCATAGACCCTTACGATTTGCGTTTTTTCTTACCTTCGATTTCAATAATTAACACATCATTTGCATGTTTTGGTTGCATATATATGTTTATTGTGAAGTTCTGAACGTTTCTGGGCATTTGATTCTTGGTTTCTGTTCGTATATTGCAATATGCCATTATTGGAAATTAGGGTTTCGTTTTAGGGCTTCTGGATATAGGAACAATTAGTTTAAGGCGAGTTCATCCATGGCACCGGTTTTGATTTTGGTGTTTGTATGAGGATGTTACAACTTAACAGGTGTAATAGGTAAGGGTTTTTACAGCTTGTATGCTACAAGCGCTGTAAAAACAGTTTGCAGGTTTTTTAATGGAGAGGACGACTAGGTGGCGCAATCTGGTTGGTTGATTCAAACAAAGAAGCGCGCACTTCTCTTGTTAGTGGCCAGATGAATCCGGTGTGTGCCTGTCCACGTGAGCGTGATGCAACCTTCGCTCCCAGCCATCTGATCGTCATCTCCCTAGATCCAACGCACGCAAGCTCGCAGTCCACCATGATCCCTCAACAACGAGTCACACCAGATTGGACGCCAGGTTTTTTATAATTTTTTTAATTTTTCTTTGATTTTGTCTATTCTATTATTCCTCTTTTAATGGTTTTTTAGTAATTTTTTTTAAAAAAATAATAATTTATTTACTTTTTCATAAACCTTTTTTTTATATAAATTAATTAGATTAATGTTTTTTAATTAGTTTTAATATTTGACAATTTAATTTAGTTTAATAATTAGATA
Organism: Vicia villosa; assembly: GCF_029867415.1. Classification (NCBI taxonomy): domain Eukaryota; kingdom Viridiplantae; phylum Streptophyta; class Magnoliopsida; order Fabales; family Fabaceae; genus Vicia; species Vicia villosa. The sequence continues at coordinate 20,814,229 of NC_081181.1, read as the reverse complement.
ATTAGATAATTAGATTAATTTAGTTTAGTAATTAGACTAATTTAGTTAAATAATTAGAAAATTAATTTAGGTTAATTTCTTAATTAAATAATTAATTTAAATAATTAGGGGAGATAACTAATTAATTTAATTTAGGTTAAAAATTTGATTTTAATTAAGGGTTTACTAATTTTAGGCTAACTTTAGGTTAATCAAATTAGGGTTTCCAGATCACTTTAGGTCAATGTTATTAGGGTTTGACGATTTTAGGTTTCTATTATTAACATTATTTTTGGTATTAACCTTTTGCCTTCTAACCCTGATTTTATTTTGCTTATTATAAATTGCTTTCTATCACTATCACTTGATTTTTTTGCAGGTTTATCATCTACTTTATTATTTCTTGTGGTTTGCCCACGAGTTGTTTTTGCCTTATTATGTAACTGCTCACAGGATGTAATAGTTAATTAGGGTTTTATTTTCCTGCCTTATTTTTTGTATAATTAACTGCGTGGTTAGTAATATAGGGAGTGGAAACCTTGAATTGAACTTAGAATCATTATCTTTTACAAGATAAAATTATCTGAATTTAATCACTTGATTGTGCATCCACACACCTTTAGGGTAACCTCTCTTGTTGCCTTGTTGCCTGTTGCCTTCAGAATTTAAAAATAGTCAAGTCCCTCGATTACGAGGATACCTTAGCAAATGTTGCCCTCAGTTCATTATCATCACTAAAGATCATAAGTCCCTTCGATGTTTCCTTCGGTTATATGATCTTGTCCCTCGAGGTTGCCTATGATATTATGATGATAGTCCCTTTCGATTGCTAAGGTATCATCACTGGTTGCCTAAAAATGACTATTAAATCCTTCCCTTAGACTACCTGCCCTCTTTATGGCAGGGACCGTCTTGTGGCGAACGATAATTTCGAAGACCCTTTTTAAATCCAATGAAAGGACTACCTGCCCTCTTTATGGTATGGATAGCCCTTTCCCATTAAAGTCTTAAAGAACAGAAACTTTTAATTTAAGGGTAATTGCTTTTAATTGCTTGCTCTGGTTTAAATTCAAAATTTCTTTTACACTATCTTTTCAAAAACCTTCAAAAAGGCTACGCTTATTTTATAAGCTAAAGTCCTTATTCAAACATTTTCTATTCACACACGACACTTCAAACATTTTGAAAACTAAAAGTGAGCTAAGCAATTAAGAGCCCATGGATAACCATGGATACAAAGGGTGCTTACACCTTCCCTTTGTATAACTTACCCCTCGAACTCAATCTCTTTCAAAAAGGTTTTTTCTGTTCTTTTAGCCTTTCTATAAATTGGATAAAATAAAAGTCGGTGGCGACTTTTGCTTACCGCGACATTTCTTTAAAGTTAGTTCTCCCACCGTATTACATTTACTAATTTTTATTTTTGCCTTATTGCTTATAATTTTGGATTTTTTATTTTATCTTTTTATTTTCCTTATTATTGCTGTTTGCGATATTTTTAAATTATGTAACTGTGTGCCAGGGTGTATTGTTTGCTTAATTATTTCTTGTAATTTTTCTCGTAATTTTTTATAATTATGAAACTGCTCACAGGATGTAATAGTTTTAATTAGGGCGCTTTACTTTCCTGCCTTTTATTTCTGCCTTATAACTGTTACACTATAACTGTGGTTTATATTTTCTGCTGATATTTTTACTGCGTGGTTAGTAATATAGGGAGTGATAATACTGTTAATTAATTTAGGTCACTAATTACAAGATAAAATAACTGAATTGAATCACGTGATTGGTGCAACCACACACCTTTATGGTAATCCCTCTTATTGCTTCCTTTTGATTAAAAAATAGTCAAGTCCCTCGGATACGAGGATACCTTAGCAATGTTGCCCTTAGTTCATTATCATCATCAAAGATCATAAGTCCTCTCGATGTTGCCTACAAATGTATATGATCTTGTCCCTCGAGGTTGCCTATGATAAGATGATGATCGTCCCTTTCGAACGCTAAAGTATCCTCACTGGTTGCCTAAAATGACTATTATATCCTTCCCTAAAGACTACCTGTCCTCTTTATGGTAGGGATAATCTTATGGAGAACGATAATCCTCGATGACCCTTTTCAAATCCAATGAAAGGACTACCTACCCTCTTTATGGTATGGATAGCTCTTTCAAACAAAAGTCTTAAAAAACAGAAAAATTAAACTTAGGGTAGTTGCTTTTAATTGCTTTCTCTATTCAAAACTTAAATTTCAAAATTATTTTTCACCCCTCTTTACAAAAACTTTCAAAAAGGCTACGCTTATTTAAAAGCTAAAGACCTTAACATATCCTTTTCCTATTCACACACTACACTTCAAACATTTTGAAAACAAAAAGTGAGCTAAGCAATTAAGAGCCCATGGATAACTATGGATACAAAGGGTGCTTACACCTTCCCTTTGTATAACCTACCCCCCGAACTCAAAGTCTTTTTAAAAGGCCTTTTTCTGTTCTTTTAGCCTTTCCAATTGGATAAAATAAAAGTCGGTGGCGGCTCTTGCTATCCGCAACATTTTTAAAACTCATTTCTCCCACCGTATTTCCGAACTGGCGACTCTGTTGGGGATTCCTAAAAGAGGGGTTACCTTAAATTTTAGGATCACTTTAAATGTTTTCAATTGTTTGTCTTGTTTGCTTTATTTCTAAGAGTACTGTTTGGGAATATTCTTGTGTGAAAGATTCTAACCCGAATCTCGAGATACCTTAGGTATGTGGCAATAGACCAAGGAGACTGTACGGCTCGTCTCGATATGGTTGATCTGGGGGCCACCATTAGTGTGACACTTTGGTTGTTCTGATGGCCCTTGATCCTGATCGAGGAGACATTAGGCTACCATGTAGTGTCATCAAGCACTAATTTGCCCTTAGAACCCTAGTTGAACTTGACTTTGTCCAATTAGGAAGTAGCGAGATGGCTGGCTTTGGATTTCTGACTGAAGCTGGTTGATACTCGGAGCTACACTCATTGAGACCAATCTTTCAAGATGTTTTCGGTCAACCACTCGAGTGTTGACTGAGATAATACTTTCGAGAAAGATCTGTGATATGAGATTTCCTAGAACCCGATCTTTATCTAGGATAGGTTGAACCAACTAAACTTCAGTGGGGAGGGTACTAACCTATGAACTTCACACAAACATCTAAACCTAAGGACACTTGTGTTACTTGCTTGTGTGTGCCACTAACCCTTTCATTTCCTTGCAGGTTTTGTTGTAGGACTTGTTTGTCCTTATTATCTTCCACTTTGCCTGATGCATTGCATCCGCATGACATCATGACATCATGACATCATAACATAGCATGTTAACTAACCCTTTCAAGGATCTTAGGAATTTAGGTCGCACAATTGCAGGTGCCATTATCAAGGACTTAATCCATATCAAGGGGCAAGAGGATTTACTTCCCTCTGGCCATTTGTCTTCCAAATCAGAGACACCGTACCTATCAAGGGGCAAGAGGATTTATTTTCCTCTAGCCACATGCTTTCAAACTCAGGAACAAGTATCCCGAATCAGAGGCTATGACCCGCTCGATATGGTGAGCTTGATTCCCATAGAAGAACATCCAAGAATCAGATTTCTTCAAACAAAGATGCGACCAACTCATTCTCTAATGTCGCAAACTAAATTCCTTAAAGATCCTTGAAAAAATTGCATGTGCATATCATAACATCGCATCACAGGTTTCTACCACAGGTTTCTCATCCCCCCTCGCTGTTTATTTCAGCACAAATGGATCTCGAGCAATCAGTCAAAGACCTTCAGGCTCAGAACACCCAGTTCCAAGCTTTGATTCTGAACTTGTCCAAGGGGCAAGACGATTTGAAAACTCTTCTGACCAAGAAGGAGAAAAATCCCAGAAGATCTGTGGGTGTCCTTGACATGGGAAGAAGATTCCGAGGGCCATTCAAGAAAGCTAAAGAAGTTAAGGTTTCTAAAGAGGACGACGAAGAACAAGACAATGATGCTAATATCAAAACTGATGCAAAGAGTAACCACAATTCTATCAAGCCCTCTGAGGAAGAAGAGGACTACTACTATGAGGATGAACATCCTGATGACAAATACAAGTTATTGGAAGAACGCATGAAAGCTATGGAGATTCAGAAAGTACCTGGTCTGGATTTTGAAGAACTGGGACTTATCTCAGGGGTTGTTATCCCTCCCAAATTCAAAATTCCTACCTTTGCTAAGTACGATGGAGTCTCATGTCCTAAGCTGCACTTGAAATCTTACGTGAGGAAGATTCAGCCCCATACTGCTGACAAGAAGCTGTGGATTCACTTCTTCCAAGAGAGCTTATTTGGAACCCAACTTGAGTGGTACTATCAACTAGAGGGTTCCAACATCCATACATGGGAAGACTTAGGTGTTGCTTTCTACAAGCAATACCAATACAATGCTGACCTTGCGCCCACCCGCATGCAACTACAAAGTATGTCTATGTGTCCTAACGAAAGCTTTAAGGACTACGCCCAGAAGTGGAGAGACTTGGCTGGCAGAGTTCAACCTCCCTTAGTGGATAGAGAATTGGTTGATATGTTCATGAGCACATTGACCGGCCCTTTCTATATTCATCTGATTGGGAGTTCTTCATCTGGTTTCACCGATTTGATACTAACTGGAGAACGTGTTGAAAGTGGTATCCGAAGTGGTAAGATTCAAGTGGCTACATCCTCAGGCGCTACAAAGAAGTCATTCAATGGGAAGTCAGAGTTCAATGCTGTGTATGGTCAGAAGAAGAGTAATCGTGACCAATCTGTTGGGGCAGTTTTGATCTCCACACCGGCGCCACAACAAATTCGTCTAAACAAGAAAGACATGCCTAAGCGTCGGTTCACAAAGATAAATATGTCACTGGCTCAGGTATTGCAACATCTGTTGAAGGCAAACTTGATTACTGTGAGGGATCCTCCTGTGAAGCCCAACACTTCCTCTCCTCGCTATAATCCTAATGCAAGGTGTGCATACCACTCCAATAGCCATGAACATGATACGAATGATTGTTAGCCATTGAAGAATAAGATCCAAGATATGATTGATGCTCAGGAAATTGAGTTTGACCCTCCTGAGACTCCTAATGTGATCACTGCTCCCATGCCTAATCACAACAAGATCGCTAATGTTGTGGATGGCTAGAAGGAGGACTTTTAAAACATTAGTTTTACTTTCATTTGCAATTTCTTCTCTGTTCGTTTAAACATTCGACTTATGATAAGACATTATTTGCTTTAATAATCATCATTAGTGCATTGCATAAGTTTGTCTTGAATAAATTATTTCGCTATCACTCGTTTAAACTGTGTTTTTACTTCGTTTATGTTTTGTGATACTCAACTCCTGCTAAGCTGTAAGTCTTTTGAAGGAGGATGACGAAAATAATACCATAACCTCATACAATATGCTTTTGAATGGACTATGCTGACGATGTACAAGCATTATTTCAATTCCTAAACAATGGAGATATAAGGATGTTAATCCCTCGTCAACCCCTTTGAGCCTAAGGTGTAGGAGTTTTCTTTCATGTACAGAATAAAACCCTTAATCATAACCTGGGGCAGGGTAGTTACTCAGTTAATTCAGTCACGCCAGTATGCCTTTTACACAATTAGTGATGAGTTCCCGTAACCATTAATTCAGGCAGTCAAAATCCATCAAAAAGAAAAAAAAACTATTAAGTCAAAACCTATGAAGGAGACTTATCAAAAGTCGAAGCATCCCGCTGACTGTAATCTCAAAATAAACAATTCAGGCAAAAGTTAGGGATAACAAAGCCAAAAAAGAGGTCACTACAAATCCTCGACAAAAGAAAACATTACAAAAAAGGATGACTGTCTGTCCAAATAAACTTCCGGTGTTTTAAGCCTCGTCAAATGTCAATGCTACGATTTCAAGCTCTGCTATGAATTAAACGCAAAGTTAAATGAGCATAGGATCGGAGAACATCACGAAGATTGGGATGGGTAAAAATAAACTTTGAGCCATTATCCTTTGTTTCTTAAACAGTGAACCAAGCCAAGTTACAACCATTGAAAGTCCTAACTGAAGCATGGTTAGTTCGAAAGCATATTGTCACCAAAAAGGTATCCTGACTCCTTAAGGTTTACCATAAATATTGAGTTGATATCACGTTCTTACAAATATCACGCTTTTACATATTTTGTTTTAATGTTTTTCAAAAATTCAAGACGGGCGTATGCATTGCATCTCATCAATTCATTATTAAACATATTCTGCTACATAATTTCAAATGTTAGCATCAGGAAGAATCTGGACAGGGTACGGCTAATGACTAAAAGTCATCCCGACAGACGAAACCACTTCAGCAGCAACATCTCTTACAGCTGACTCAGTTGATTAGAAGTCAATGAGTACAAGGGGCATGACATGCCTTGTCCAATAAATCTGGGGCAATCAGGTCAAGATTCAAAAAAATCTCTCAAGAACGCCGAACAATCAGGGGCATGCATCCAAGTGGGGCTGAAGCTAGTTCCCGATCAGTCAGGGGTATAATACTAAGTTTATGGCTACTAGGGGCATGTCACCCATAATACACATCTCATAAGGTCCTCAAAAGGCGAATCTCTCCAAAGTCCCTACTGGCTGGGGAAAAGCTATGCAAGGCCGTGTCTGACAATTCGACCAATACTCATTGGCATGTCCAAACCAATACAAGTCCAGGAATGGCAGTTGCTACGACCACTGAGGGGATGTTCAAGGCATCCATGTCTTCCCACAGTACTGGTTTCATAAAGATCATATCCCCGCATAGTAACCCTCAAGAAGATATCTTCGAATATTCTTGTCCCAACAGAGACTTAATTCCTCAACGGAGTTTACCTCTTCGACACTGCCGGTTCTTTGATACTTTTTTTCTCTTCTCCAAACAGGGTTATTCGTCTCTCTTATCACCATTCAGGGTACATCAAGATCAATCATTCCAATGGCTTTCATCCCCAAGCAGAAATCATAAATCCCCAACTGTGCCGCTTCAAGACAAGATCAGGCATCAGAATCACAACGATATGGAGACTTATTCTCTCAATCAAGAAGGAATCATTAATACACTCCAAACGGCATAAGTCGTGTTCATACATCATATGTCAAATACATATCCATACATTGCAAATAGTGTCGCATGATAAACTCATACCTACAAGTTTCTCATTTATTTTGAGAAACTCATCACATAATACATGCATCATGACATTGCATAAAGACTAACTTTACCTTTTTCAGGATACAAGTACAAGCAAAGGAACCATATCTCTAATTTTCAAAGATCTAATTCTATCATCACGAACGGTGTAGACACGATCATCTTTCCAAGATCTAATTCAGTTACTATGAACGGTGCTGACACGATCAACATTCAAAGATCTAATTTAGTTACTACGAACGGTGCTGACACGATCAACATTCAAAGATCTAATTCTATCACCTCGGACGGTGTGGACATGATCAAAAAAATGAGACATACTTAATCTTGGCACTCCTTCGATACAGTCTAATGAACGACTCGTCCTGATATTCATATAGTCTAATGTACGAGTCCCTCCTTCAGATATAGTCTAGTGAACAACTCCTTCTAATATGCACGAATATAGCCTAATGTATGGTCTCTTCTAATATAGCCTAATGTATGGCTCGCCTAATGTACGGCCTCTTCTAATATAGCCTAATGTATGGCTCGCCTAATGTATGGCTCGCCTAATGTATGACTCGCCTAATGTATGGTCCCTTACGAAATAGCCTAATGGATGGCTCACTTTGTTATAGCCTAATGGATAGCTCACTCTCTGACATAGCCTGATGGATGGCTCACTTTGTTATAGCCTAATGGGTGGCTCGCTCTGATGCAACCTAATGGATGGCTCATTCTAATACAGTCTAATGAATGGTACTCTCTAATATAGCCTAATGGACGGCTCGTTCTAAGATTCTTCAACATGCACATGGCCTAGTGTATGGCTCATCATTACACCTCTCAAGCTCAGATATAGTCTAATGAATGACTCATTCTTACTCTCATATTATGAAAACCAAATGGCATCTTTAATCCCATCTCAAGTAACTTTCTGTCAACATCTTATCAATATCCAAAAATAGATGGCATCTACAACACCATCCCTAACAACACTTCTCAATACATCGAGCTGAGATACAGTCTAATGTACGACTTATTCTTACTTTCATATTACCAAATCCAGATGGCATCTTTAAGCCCATCTCCGGCAAAAAGTCCCTGCATCATCAAGGGCAAATTTCTTGGCATTCTAGTGTTCAATCTTCTTCCACCTTCAGATTACGAGAAGCACACAAGCCAATCTACATCCTCAGGATTAAGAAGATTGAACAGGGGCAGCTGTCATACCCCAAAATTTGCCCATCACATTTCAATATACTTTGACTCATATGACTCAAGGCTATGCAAGAATTGGGTTCACTTACCTGTCTCCTAAGCAATAAGCCTCCAACTATTTGCTTCTCTCAAGATTAAATCAAGTTCTAAGACCTTAAATGGATCCCATGGCCTCTCATATGCCTCAAAGAATCCTCACATCAAGTTTCAAGCTCTGATTCACAAGATTGCCAAGACAAAAGCTCAAATAGTCAACAGTCGACTAGTTTGACCTAAAAGTCAACTATGGTCAAATCACAGTCAAAACTCTTGATTTTTGGTCAACATCAACATTTTGAAGTCACATTCATCATTTGATCAAGGGTTGATCATGATTCATCAAGTAAAGCTCAGAAATCAACAAAACTCATATTTTCTAAATTAGGGTTTTGTAGGAGAAAGTCAACTGAACTTTGACCAGCCATAACCTTCTTTGGGGTTTGTCACACTTGGTACTAATGTGCCCTTGCTCGCCACAATTGTAGCAAGTCACACCCGAACCAAATTTACAATCCACGACTTTGTGACCCAGCTTGTCACACTTGAATCACTTAACATAATTCTTGTTGCAATCATTAGCACGATGTCTTTCGACACCACACTTGAAGCACTTAACAGAAGCACTAGATCCTCCCCCACTTGGATTTCCGCCATAACCGAATTTTTTCTTCTTATCATCATATGGTTTCCCAAGGTATTTTCCTTTTCCTTTCCCATCATTTGAAGACTTGTAGTGAGAAGCATTAGCTTTACTATCCTCATCATAAATTCAACCCTTGTTAACCAACTCCGCAAAATGAGTAATCCGTTGATAACCAATAGCTTTCTTGATGTCATGCCTCAGACCATTTACAAAATTCAAACACTTAGACCTCTCAGCATTCATAGTATTGTAATGAGGACAATACTTGATCAACTATTGGAATTTCGCAGCATACTCTGCTACGATACCATTACCCTACTTCAGCTCAAGGAATTCCACCTCTTTCTTTCCACAGACATCTTATGGAAAATAGTTCTCCAAAATTGCATCACGGAAAAGATCCCAAATAATCTGAATACCCTCTTCTTCAAACCTCTGAGCAATGTTACCCCACCAATCTTCAGCTTCTTTCTCGAGCATGTGGGTACGAAACTGCACCCTATGTGCATCAATACAATTCATAACTCGAAATATCTTCTCAATCTCTTTCAACCATGCTTGCGCCTTATCAGGTTCATGCTCTCCCTCAAAGATAGGAGGATTGTTCCTCTGGATCTTCCCTAAAGCACGAAACTCATCATTATCACCATTCCGATTACCAGCATTCATTTGAGGAATCTGACCAAGAGATCCAGCCAACATCCTCAATGCATCAGCAATGGCATCATCTTGTCAGATACATAAATCAAATACAACGGGATTAAAATACATTTATGACCTTGACCAACTGGTCGACCATGCCCTGATACCACTAATGTAACACCCCTTTTCTAGCCCTAAATATAATATAAATATACACAGAGTATTAACATGCATATAATAAAAAGGGTGTCACATGTTGTTTTCCTGAATGAAAATCCAAAATTAAACATATAACATGCATCTTATCATCTCATAACACAATTTGAAAACTTCATGTTTCATTAATATGCATATCGCACGCAGAAGAATAATTAAAATCCAACCATTTCAATGATTATATCCCATACTATATTCATCTACCAATTTAAAATAACATAATCAACTATGCTATATGAAATCTAAAAACTAGGCAATGTAGCCTTCAACAACCACATTCAAATTATCATGTTAAAATACGAAGAGATAACAATATCCAAATGACCAAACATGAGTTCAATAAACCCCCAAGTTTTACATTACCAGAACCTTTGACTCTCTACCTAATCAAAAGATAACCAAAAGCTCCTCGGCTAAATCCTCAGACAAGCTCACTATTCGTCGGAACCTGCACGATGTCACAATGAACATCATTCAAACAGAAGGGTGAGAATTCACATCATAATGAATACATAATATATGTACAATGAACATAGCATACAATAGCATTATCATTCTCCACACTTCATAAATTGAATAAGTTCCACAATTATTACACACACACACACAAACAAGATTATTACATAAGCAACCACATCAATCCAAACAATCACATAACACGTTGTCATACCCCAAAATTTTCCCATCACATTTCAATATACTTTGACTCATATGACTCAAGGCTATGCAAGAATTGGGTTCACTTACGTGTCTCCTAAGCAACAAGCCTCCAACTAGGGTTTTGCTTCTCTCAAGATCAAATCAAGTTCTAAGACCACAAATGGATCCCATGGCCTCTCATATGCCTCAAAGAATCCTCACATCAAATTTCAAGCTCTGATTCACAAGATTGCCCAGACAAAAGCTCAAATAGTCAATAGTCGACTAGTTTTATCTAAAAGTCAACTATGGTCAAATCACAGTCAAAACTCATGATTTTTGGTCAACATCTACATTTTGAAGTCACATTCATCCTTTGATCAAGGGTTGATCATGATTCATCAAGTAAAGCTCAGAAATCAACAAAACTCATAGTTTCTAAATTAGGGTTTTGTAGGAGAAAGTCAACTGAACTTTGATCAGCCATAACTTTCACATGGTTCATCAGAATTTTCCCAACCAAAGCCTATTTTAAAGGAAATTGAATTCTCTACAACTTTGTCTCTCTAAATTAGGGTTTTGTAGGAGAAAGTCAACTGAACTTTGACCAGCCATAACTTTCACAAGGTTCATCAGAAATTTCCCAACCAAAGCCTATTTAAATGGAAATTGAATTCTCTACAACTTTGTCTCTCTAAAGCCAAGGCCATAAATGCTTCATTTGGGAGATATGAGCCAAATCATTACAGGTCCTTTTTGAAAGTCAACCAAAAGCAATTTTTTCTCAAAGCCTATATCATCAAGATAAAATCTCCAAATGCCAAAAAGGTTCCAAAGTGGCTTGTAAATGACATCTTGGGCTTTCCAACAAGTACTAGAGCACTTCCATACCTTAAAAATTGAGGGAGATATGCCTTGTCAAAGTTGGTCATTTTTTAGTGAGATGTATGAAGAAAATAAGGGTCAAAATGGAATTTTTTGTAAAGAAGCCCAACTTTTTATGATCCAATCTTGTTACCCAAGTTATCTAGAACATCCAAACTGAAAGCCACGGATTATTGATAATTATTTGGTTTTTTAGTGAATTTTATTCATTAAAATTATGGTTAAAAATTCAAAGATTTGAGGAAAATATAAAAAGATTTGATTCATCTTTTATTTCTAATCATTCCAATCACCAAGATACTCCATAATGGATATCAAATTCATGCTCATGTATATTGGTTGGAAAAGATTGAAATTTGGCAAAATTAGAAAGTTTGAAAATCATGTTTCAATCAAAACTCAAATCTTTGATTCAATAGGATTCTATCAGAATTTGTAACCCTAATACATTCTATTATATAAATACAATGTTATCAGATGCAGAGGGGACGAAATTATGAGCAACAAACCCTATTCAAGAAGCAACTTTTCCATCAAGAACACAAAATTGGTTTTGAAGATTGGAGGGGTTTCAAGGAGTTATGAGCATTGATTCACGTCCCTGGGAATTCACTGAAGCTAATTGGATCCTCGTTCGTGATCAACACCCAAGAATTACCGCCTTACAAGTCACGGTATGTCACTACTTTCTTGAGTTCGATTACATCGATTCATGCGTTCTTTATGAAATTTGATTGGATATTCTTGATCATGATGATGTTTCGATACTATCTGGACGTTTAATCGTGTTTCTGTGCATACTTATGACCAATTGCCATGTTAGGGTTCATACTTTGAATTTAGGGCTTCTTGATTTAGGGAACTTTGGACCATGATATTGATACATGCGCGTTCGTATGAATGAAACGATCACGAATGTGGTCTTGGATTTAACTTTTATGCGTGTATGAGCGTCTTTGTGATTAACAGGTGTGATAGATACGAATTTTTACAGCTAACCTATAAGAAGCGCTGTAAAAGGGTTATTTGCAGGTTACAACGAAGAAGATGATGAGCTGTCATCATATCATTGGTATGTTCGAATTTTCGCGCGCCAGTTTCAATTAATCCGTTTGTTTCTCTTATAATTCTTTATTGGCGTTTGGTTAACAGCTAAGCGTGTTTGGTTGGAATAGTAAGAAGCGTTGCTGTTCACCCAAGGGTCAGGGGTTCGATCCCTGGCCTTTGTTTCTATTTTTTTTCATGAATTATCTCGCAGGATCCCATGCGCCTCACACACAAAGGACTACCATGGACTCTCACGTGGCGGTCATCTGATGCCCACTCTCAAAGATCTCACGCACAGGGCCGAAGGGCGCATACCATGGACTTCAGCCTTGCCTCACTGGATTAAAATCCTGGTTATTTTAAATTTTATTTTTTTTAATTTGTTAATTATTTGTTTTGTCATATTTTATTTTAAAAAAACCCTAAAAAGAAAACTTTTTTTATTAACCATAAAATCTATTGTTTTTCTTAATAACCATAAAATTGATTAATAATTTTCAATTTAGGTTTAATTAGCTAATTTAGTTTTAGGTTTAGTAAATTAATTTAGGTTTAATCAATAATAAAAAATTTTAGGCTTAGGTTAATCAAATTAGGGTTTTCAGTTTAATAATTTAATTTTAGGCTAATTAATTTTAGGTTTTAATAATAACTATTAATTTTAGGTCTTATCACTAACCTTTTCCCTTAACCCTAAAAAATCACACATTTTGGTAGGTGTTGCCCATTAACTGTAGGTTTAGGTTTTTACCCATAAACTTTTAACCACTAAATTTTAGGCTCATTTATTTTATCTATTAACCTTTATCTCATCACCCTGATTTTATTTACTAATTTTTATTTTTGCCTTATTGCTTATAACTTTGGATTTTTTATTTTATCTTTTTATTTTCCTTATTATTGTTGTTTGCGATATTTTAAAATTATGTAACTGTGTGCCAGGGTGTATTGTTTGCTTAATTATTTCCTGTAATTTTTCTCGTAGGTTTTTATAATTATGTAACTGCTCACGGGATGTAATAGTTTTAATTAGGGCGCTTTACTTTCCTGCCTTTTATTTCTGCCTTATAACTGTTACACTATAACTGTGGTTTATATTTTCTGCTGATATTTTTACCGCGTGGTTAGTAATATAGGGAGTGATAATATTGTTAATTAATTTAGGTCACTAACTACAAGATAAAATAACTGAATTGAATCACATGATTGGTGCACCCACACACCTTTAAGGTAATCCCTCTTATTGTTGTCTTTCGATTAAAAAATAGTCAAGTCCCTCGGATACGAGGATACCTTAGCAATGTTTCCCTCAGTTCATTATCATCATCAAAGATCATAAGTCCTCTCGATGTTGCCTACAAATGTATATGATCTTGTCCCTCGAGGTTGCCTACGATAAGATGATGATCGTCCCTTTCGAACGCTAAGGTATCCTCACTAGTTGCCTAAAATGACTATTATATTCTTCCCTAAAGATTACCTGCCCTCTTTATGGTATGGATAGTCTTATGGCGAACGATAATCCTCGATGACCCATTTCAAATCCAATGAAAGGACTACCTACCCTCTTTATGGTATGGATAGCCCTTTCAAACAAAAGTCTTAAAAAACAGAAAAATTAAACTTAGGATAGTTGCTTTTAATTGCTTTCTCTATTCAAAACTTAAATTTCAAAATTACTTTTCACCCCTCTTTACAAAAACTTTCAAAAAGGCTACGCTTATTTACAAGCTAAAGTCCTTAACAAATCTTTTTCCTATTCACACACTTCACTTCAAACATTTTGAAAACAAAAAGTGAGCTAAGAAATTAAGAGGCCATGGATAACCATGGATACAAAGGGTGTTTACACCTTCCCTTTGTATAACCTACCCCCCGAACTCAAAGTCTTTTTAAAAGGTCTTTTTTTTGTTCTTTTAGCCTTTCCAATTGGATAAAATAAAAGTCGGTGGCGGCTCTTGCTATCCGCAACATTTTTAAAAGTCAGTTCTCCCACCGTATTACACACGTAATGCGACTCGAATGCAATTAATGTGACTCAAATGCATGTGGTACCATGTGAGTATCAAGCTCACTGCTCCCGATCGAAACCAGAGCCACGCTTCAGATCCGGACAAGATCACAGTCCTCAAAATTATGAACCTTTAGTTCACCGCTTCCGAACCACAAAGGAACACATCCACGCCTATGTTTCAATACAAGGATCAAAGCCACCATGTGAGCCCGAAGTTTCACCGCTTATGTTTCAAAGCCAACCATGTATGCATGTACAATTATCACCAAAACATATGCAATTAAGATTATCCATACAATCTTAACATACCGCATACAACAATAATTCACACATTGAATTATCCACCAATTTTACAAAATACATCAAGTAACCATTCACATAAAATGCATCCAATTATCATATATTCACTCACACAATTTTATGAATATCATATCACATAACATATCAACAAATGTTATCCACAATTCCCTAATTCACAACGCACATAAACATAATTACATGTTATTCACACAACAACATTATAATTAACATATCAAGTGCTAACCAATTCTATCCTATCATATAGATAATTACATTAGCTTCGTAATGCTTCGAACGACACATAAAAAGGAGTTACGGATCAAAAGTTATGAAGTTTGGCAAAACAAGGCACTTTCGCCCGACGGAAGAATTGTCTCGCCCGACGCTCCAAGGCAGAAACTTAGCCACCCTCTCGCCGCTGGTCTCTCCCGGCGAAGACTCAGAAGCGCTCACTTGCCCCGCGAAGCAACAGGCTCGCCTGGCGAACGACACCAGAAATTAAAAAAAAAAGTTGTACGTTTCAGCACATCCCCACACCAACCCAACTTCGATTTTTGCCAACCAAAATTCATTCCAACAGTAATTTATCACATGTTATGGTTTCCTGTTCATGTTTCTAACTATGGGTCATCCATATAACACATTAAACATGACAAAATCATAAAATCTCATTGATTCAACAAAACCCTAACATTGTGAAATCCATGAAATTGAGAGATGCATACTTATCATATTACTACACATTACATATTTATATAATCAAGATAATGAGATTTCCCCCCTTACCTTGAATCAAACTCCTTTTTCAAGAATCTCCCAAATCTCCTCTTCTCTCTCTACTCTCTTCTATTCTCCAAAAGTGAAAGTTATGAAACTAAACCTAGTTTCCTTTACTATATTCTCTTAAGTTAATTGGGCTTAACCCACTAATTCACCTAATATTATATATCTACCACTTAGGCCCAATTAGTTATAGCTCCCTAATAACTTAGGTAACCCAATAGCATAACTACACACATAATTAAATAATTAAATAATCATTATATCGCATAATAATTAAATAAATAATTAATAAAAACACCAAATAAAATAATTAATAAAATAACTAATAAAAATTGGGATGTTACAGATTGCCCTCGCCAACTTCAAGCACAAAATCATCACCAAGATTCTTGCTGACAGATTAGCCTTGTTCATGCCTTTAATCATTTCTACGGAACAAAGAGCTTTCATCAAAAGTAGGAATATCAAAGACTATGTTTGCGTCACTTCTGAAACGATCAATCTCCTCCCAAACAGATGCAAGAAAGGTAACCTTGCCATCAAAGTCGATATTTCCAAGGCATTCGACACACTTAACTAAGAATTCTTGATTAAAGTCCTCAAAGCCTTTGGTTTCGATTAAAAAATTTGCAGCTGGATAAATGTTATTTTGCATTCTTCAGTAATTTCTGTTTCGGTCAATGGAACGCAGGATGGTTTTTTCACTTGCAAGAGTGAGGTGCGTCAAGGCGATCCGTTATCGCCTCTTCTGTTTTTCTTGGCAGAGGACGTTTTAAGAAGAGGGCTGACTAAGCTGGTAGAAAACAAACAAGTGAAGCTGATTAAGGCTTCCCGAAATTCTTATGTGCCTTCACATGTTCTTTACGCCGACGACATTATGGTTTTTTTGTAAAGGTGACAAGGGTTCTATTGAGGCTCTCATAGCTCTATTTCGAAGGTATGCTTGTGCGTCGGGTCACTATGTGAATCCATCGAAATCTATCATTTACACAGGGTCAATTTCCAGTCAAAGGCACAATCATATTGCTTCTTGTCTTGGTTTCCACACGGGTCAGGTACCCTTCACTTACTTGGGCGCTCCTATTTTCCGGGGAAGGCCTAAGCCTATTCATTTTCAAGGCATTGCAGATAGAATTTGAACTAAACTATCGGCTTGGAAAGCTAGATTATTATCAATTACGATCAAACTAGTTATAGTTAAGTCGGTGATCCAAAGCATGATGATTCCCACTATGTTGATTTATTCTTGGCCTACTTCGGTTTTGAAGAACATTCATAGATGGGCTGGGAATTTTATTTGGAGTGGTGAGATTGACACTTGCAAGATTGTTACGGTTACCTGGGATAAATGTTGTCGCCCTTATGAGGAGGGTGACTGGGGACTAGATCTTTGGTTACTTTAAACGAGGATGCTAATTTGAAATAGTGTAGGGACTTGTTCAACTCGAATGATCAGTGGGCTTGTTTACTTAGAACTAGAGTTTTGCGTGATAACCGACAGATTTTGTACCATATTTTTTCATCTCTGTGGAGTAGTATGAAAGCTTCTTTGGAGGATGTTAAATGCAATTTTGGCTGGCTTATTGGTAATGGGGACAAAATTAATTTCTGGCCCGACAGTTGGAACGATTCGATTGTGCTTGAATCTCTCAACTCAACCGGCGGCTCTCATCCTTTACTCAAAGACAAAGTTGCTGCCTATATTCAGAATCGTCAGTGGAGTCTTCCTAGGGAAATTCAAGTCATGTTTCCAACTCTTGTTAATCTCCTTTCTAATGTCCATCTCTCAGTTTTAGAAAAGAGGATCTCTTTGTTTGGAATCCTGCAGCAGATGACATCCTCACTTTGAAAAAAGCTCACGACTTCAAATCGCGTACTTACAATGCTATTGATTGGGGGAAGCTCATTTGGAATGCGCATATTCCATCCTCGTACTCTTTACTTTTTTGGTGGCTGCTCCATAATAAAGTTTCGACGGACGATAATTTGGCTATTAGGGGGATTCATCTTCCTTCCATTAGCAATATCTATGGCACTAATGGTGAAACTTTGGAACACTTGTTCTTCTCTTGTTCTTTTGCAGCCAGATTTTGGAATTTTTATCTTCAATTATGTCGCATAAATTTTCATCTATTGAGGATGTTTGGTCTGCTTATAGCAAGCTTACTTCTGCTCAGAGTAAGTTGGTGTTACTGGTTGCGGTTATCAGTATTGTTAATATGATTTGGAAAGCTCGTAATATAAGCCGTTTGAGGATAAGAACATCATTTGAACACATTTTCTTAACGCGGTCAAGGTCGAGTATGCTTACACGGGCAATGCTACTCCGAAAGCCGGTTTGAACTCGGTCTTGGATTTCCAAATTCTCAAGAGTTTCAATATTAAAGTCAATCCTCCAAAATCTTTTACAGTTAAGGAATTCTTGTGGCATCCTCCAGTTCTCCATTGGATAAAATGCAATACGAATGGCACGTCGTCAGGGGTGCCTCAGCGTGCGGCTTGTGGTGGTATCTACAGAGATCACACGGGAAAGCATCTTGGTAGATTCTCCAAATTTCTTGGCCCAGGTAATGCTTTTATGGATGAGTTATCTGGAGTCATCTTCGCTATCGAAATTGCAAAGCAGAAAAGTTGGGTTAATTTATGGCTTGAAACTGATTCAAAGCTGGTGGTTCTAGCTTTCTCCAAACCCCACATTGTCCCTTGGGCTCTCCGGAACAGATGGGAGAATGCCCTTCATCATGCTAGATCTATTAATTTTTTGGTCACTCATATTTTTAGGGAAGGAAATCATTGTGCGGATAGGTTCGCTAACATAGGATTACATGTACAGGATTTTACTTGGTGGGAAGTTGTTCATAGGGAAATTCTAATAGAATTTGCTAAAAAACTCTACTGGTCTTTCTTATTATAGAGTTACTCATTAAGGGGTTTTGGTTTGGTCCCCTTAATTATTTTTATATGTAACATCTCTTTTTCTTTAATATATTTTGTGGTGGATTCAGTCCACCTTTTCATAAAAATAAATTTAATCATAATATACTTTCATACTATTTACAACTTGTTTTATTTTTATTTCTAGTTTCAATTTAAGAATTATGATATTATTTTTAGTTTCAATTTAAGCATTATGAGTTTATGATATCAATATTCATATTTTGCTGAATGTACTTTTTAGAAGTTTGCTAAAATAAAGAGCTTACTTTAATATGGTTGCTTGATATTTGAATGTGCCATGAAAGTTGAATGGTGGTAGGCTAGCAACAGGACCAGTTTCGAGATGGACAATATTTTATGTAACAAAGTGCAGTTTTTACATTTTATATTAAATGGCTTATTATCATGAGTGAGATGATGCTGTATATCATTATGTTAAACTTAGATTCATTTCCACACTGCAAAATTAAGTTGTTGTTTGACTCTCACATATCAATGGCTTTTTTTTTTTGGTAACAAGGTTGTGTCTTATGATAATGGTAAAAAAGTTCAGAGATAGAGATAATGTTAGAGTTTTGAATTTGATCATTGTTGGTTTTGTTCAAAATGGAATAACTCGGTGTTGGAATGATTTCTATTTCTGTTCTGCAATGCCTCTGTTTTCTTTATGGTTGATGTATCACAATATGGAGACAATCAAGTATAACATCCTTGATGCTAAAAAGTTGTTTGATGAAATGCCTAAAAAATTAAGGGATTTAGGGAGGTTTGTAAACTTGCAATCTAACTATTATTATTTTTTAATTAATTTTAAGTGACGTGACGTGTCATGTCAGCTTCCGTTAAAGAAAGTAAAGGGTAGAGACTAAAAATGTGGACGAAACATTAAAAATATCATTATTCGAAGAAATTTTTTTTAAGAATTAAAATCGAATTTAATTATTTATAGAGACGAAAAACATATTTAATCATAAAATCAATATTCAACACAAGTATTTGTGAAAACCAAATTTATTATTTTACCCGATACATCGATACACTTACTATTCTATAATCATACATGAGCTAAATACAAAAATTTTTAATCAAATTTTTTTAAAAAGTAGTATTAACTGACTAATACAAATTAATTAAAATTACATCAATCTTTAAATTGTTTATGAAAAAAAAAAATCAACACTGATATCTCAACTAAGAGTAATAAAAATTTTCATTAAAAATATAAGAGAAGTGATATATTTATTCCAAGAGTAAGTGTTGAAGACTTACTCTAAATTTTAAACATTGATTATCATTAATCTAACGGTTATAATTAATTTTTTATATAAAAATATAAATAAAAGCAAGTTAATGAAAAATACTAATAAATATAATATTAATATTTTAAATAAATAAATAATTTATGATAAATAAAAATAGAAAAGATGACACCTGTGAAACAAAAGGAGTATTAAAAATAATCAAAATTGAGAGGATTCACTGTAGATTAAAATTGATCCTGAATCACACCTCTAAAATAGAGAGAGGGACACTTATTTACATTTGAATTTGAAAGCCGAGGGGGACACTTATTTACATTTGAATTTGAAAGCCAAGAAGTCACATTTTTTTTACAAATTTCAAAAGCAATTATTGTCCAAGTAGTAATTCAAACCAGGGATGGGATTGGGAGTTAGCTTGGTTGTCAAGAAAGGCTATACCCCAAAACCACACCGTCCTTATCTTCATACATTGACCAGAAGGCAAAGTATCTTCAAAATGCATAATGAGTTATCTATCCAAGAAAGCCACATAAAATGACGGTTGAAATTCTTCATATGTAGTAAACCATAATTTTGATAAGTCCTCATCATAATCACCACTCAACAGAATTGATGCTAACAAGCTCCTTTTTATTTAATTCATATGATAAATAAATTAAAAAGTTAATTTATATGTGAACAACATTAACCAAGCACTTTATTATAATGACATTGTTATTATTAATTTGGAAAGATATATCTCCAGGCATGAAAGTCAACAAAGACGATGAGATTAGGTGAGACTGAGTTGACTTGATTAATTTGTAGTACCACTTAAATGAAATCATATAACCTAATAGAATGACCCAAATTTTGAATAGATAAGCTAAAGCCACAACAACAGCAAAAGGTGTTTCGAAGCATTACGACTTTATGTCACCAGTTACATCCTATTTTTCTTATTTCTTATGTCGTGTGCAATTATTCAAATAAGCTTTTAATAAAAAAAAAAAACAACTTTTTTTTTAGAAGCAAATTGAATTAAGAGATGGACTATGATAGACTATGTTAGGTTAAAATTTGAAAATTTCTTTAGCCACTTTCCTATGGGAGTCATCTCCAGCGAAAAACCCAAATTACCCAATGAACTTCCGAAGCTTTGATTTTTTTAAAAAAATTTCCATAATTCGGAAGTGCATCTCCGAAAACACCTCATGGGGGGTGTCTTCGGAGATGAACTTCCGAAAACACCTCATGGGGGGTGTCTTCGGAGATGAACTTCCGAAAACACCTTTGTTCAGATTTTGGGGGGTTTCGGAAATGCACTTCCGAATTATGCAGAAACAGAGATTTTTTTTTATGTTTTTCTTAACAGTTTCGTATTTTTAATTAAAGGAAACCGGAAAATAAAATAAGCGACATATAAAGGTGAAAATACTAATATGATAAAAAAAAGTAATATATACAACCGATCTGAATCCAAATAATAATAATGTGCGAAAGATACAATCCGAAAACAAAAAATAAATAAACCCGACCACTACTGGGTGTGCCTAACCCTCTCTCCCTGGGACCTCCTCTGCCGCCTGTATGCCGCCGCACGGCCCACATCAGTGACGATCATCTCCATCACGGCCACTGCCTCTGGACCGCCCTGCTGAACGACACCTCGATCCAACGCGTCCCGCCCAAGCATCTCTATCCGCTGGCAGATCGGCATGAGATCAATGGCGTGGTCATCCTCGGCCTGCTGGTTCTCCAGGATCTCCTCGTGTGCTGGCCTAGGAGCGCCGGGAACGTCAGGTCTCAGCAGAGGATGTGACACCCGATAGAACCATGTGACGTATCCCTCCTCACTGTGCCAGTCGTGTGTGACCCGAGTGAGACAGTACTCCTGCGGTACCACATGATGCTGCCAGTCCTCCCATATGGCAGTGAGCTGCACTCGGGTCACTGTGTCGGGAGCAGCCTCAAAGGGTGACCTGGGTATCCG
Source organism: Vicia villosa (assembly GCF_029867415.1). Classification (NCBI taxonomy): domain Eukaryota; kingdom Viridiplantae; phylum Streptophyta; class Magnoliopsida; order Fabales; family Fabaceae; genus Vicia; species Vicia villosa. Next base: position 20,792,470 of record NC_081181.1, on the reverse strand, counting down.
CTGCACGAATCCGAACTGACGCATGCACCGCTCAGGGAGATACCGGACCATGATGGTAGTCCTGCATGCCAACCAACCAGAATATAGAGATATGCCGTCAAAGGGGACAATCTGAGCGTAGTCGCTGAACGGCCTCCAGGAGACGTCGTCGTGCATCGTGCGGTCCAGGTATCCACGGTATGGTCTCATCGCATCGTTCCCCCTCTGGAGAACGTATCTGGCGGCCCTGGGCATGGCGTCCACGTACGCAGGATCGATGTGAAAGTCGTGGATGCGGGAGAAGTAGGAGATGATCCAGCTCTGAAACAGAAACACGATAATGTATTAAAAATAAATACGAAACATAAATAAATAAATAATTACGATAATGTATTAAAATAAAACGTACTGTAAGTAATGTGCAGGATCCGACCAACTGCCTCGTCCTCCAGTTGGAGGCCTCATTCAGCTTCTGGTAGAGGTATGCCAGAGTAGCTGCCCCCCAGTTCCACTGGTGAACGGTATCCAAGTCCATGAAGTAGCGGAGGTAGGTCACGTCGACGTACCTTGCACTCTTGTTCACAAAGCATGCAGCGCCTACCACATGCATGTACCAACACCGGAGAGCGCAGCCGCGATGATAGTGTGTGAATTGCTCGTCACCCACCTCCTCAGCCTCGGCCGCCGCGTCCAGGTGGTGCTCAAAATAGCAGCTCAGTGTGGTGAACCGAACATGAGGCCCAAATGTCGTGACGCACTCAAATTGAGCAACCTCGTGCTCCATGCCCAAATAGAGCGTCATCCACTCAATGGCCTCGACCCTCTGGATCCGGGAGTGGTGCAACAGCGGCCCCCTAATCGGCAGGTGGAGAAGACACTGCACGTCTTGCAAGGTGATCGTCATCTCCCCAACCGGCAAGTGGAAAGAGGACGTCTCCTTGTGCCAGCGCTCCACAAATGCCCCCTGTATGCCGGTGCTGATGGTGGTGTACCCCGTCATGCGGAGCCCGCTAAGCCCTGAACCTCGCACATGGTCGTTAAACCACTCAGCTGCTGGTTTAAACAGACTGAAAATCTTCCGGGCGTGGTTCACCATTTTCAACGGCTCTCTCTCCTGTTACAAAAAGAACAAATAAGCGACATATATTAAATAAGCGACAAATAAACGGTTAAATTATAAAAAATGGTGACAAATAAACGGTTAAATTATAAAAAATACCTCTCCCTCCCAGATACACCGAGCGACGTGATCGTGGTAGTGAATCAGCACGGAAGTGTCAAAGGGCCCTCCCGGATAGCTGTCCTCCTGCTCATCCTCCTCCCCGGCTGGAGGGTCAACATCCGGTACCCCCTCCGGCTCGTGGTAGGGCACTGCCGCCACCTCCTCCTCATCCTCCTCCTCCTCCTCTCGCTGGCGGGAAGAAGATACCCGAGCCAGCCGACTCCTAGATCCTGAAGCAGATGTACCCTCTCCCTCGCCCACGGGAACTCGCACACGTCGTCCCCGGCCCTGCCCCCGTCCCTGTGTCGACGCCAGCTGCGCCGCCGCCCGCTCGCATCTAGCCGACGCAGTCTGGGTCTCTCTACCCTGTCTGATGGGTGCTGGTTGGTTGCCTGACATGTTCCTGTAAACAATTGAAATCAATTAATATGCCACACAAAAAAAACTAAAAAAATTGAACTTCTGATACAATTCGGAAGTTCATTTCCGAAACTGGGAATGGAGGTGTTTTCGGAAATGAACTTCTGAAACACCCTTGCGAGGAAGTTTTCTGCAACTTCCATGGCAGACCCCTAAACCAGACATCAAACATATGTCTACACATTCTAAACATCCTAAATATCAGTATAAACCTAACCTAATACATTTTTTGCTATTTGTAAACACCCTAATATACATTTTAATCATAGATCATAAAATCAAAATGCTTACCGATTGAATAGATTGGAGGACTTTTGAATGTAATAGAGCAAGTAGATGGAGCCTTTGAGGTAGCTTGGAACTGGTTTCCACAAAAATCTCTTGGGGTTGAGTTTGGAAGAAGATTAGGGTAAATGATTAGGGGGAGGGGCTGTTTTGCTTAATCTGCAAAACGTGCAGTATTTCGGAAATGAACTTCCGAAATGCTGTTTTCGGAAATGAACTTCCGAAATAAGACAATTTTTTCAAAAAAAAAGGCGCTTTCGGAGATGCATCTCCGAAAACACCTTTTTCTTGCATTTCGGAAATGCATTTTCGAAGTTAGGGGTAGTTTGGATTTTTTACCAGAGGTGACCAAGAAGACATGGGGGTTGATAAAGAAATTTTCTAAAATTTAGATCTAAGAGACATTAAAAGAAATTGACATTAAAAAAATTTTATACTTTCTTTATAAAATTCTATCAAGGAAGAACTCACACTTAAATAGCTAGGGTTGTACCCTCTAATAGACCATGGGCCAGCAAGATATAAAAACAAAGAACATAACTAAAGACCAACAATACTAAATACAACCTCTTAATGATAAAAGTCCTTAAGTAAAACTGATGTTTTATTAATTCTAATAGTCTTCTTATTAGACTAGGACAACCCAACTCAATTACAAAGGAACGAAAGCAAAACTAACTGCGCCGAGAAATTAGACTTGTTTATTTAAAAAATATCAATTTTATTTGTTAGAAATTGTAATTCGATGTTATGTCGAAAGATAGTATTCAATTGTGTTGAAGTAGTCACTCAAAGTAGTAGATATTGACGAATTGATTACATCATATAGTTGTTATGTCGAAGTATAACTAGTAGTTTTGTATTTTACACTTTATATATTTTGGGCTTGGTCGATTTGTAGAGCTTTGGATTTGGGTCTTAGTTGCCTATATAAAGGACATAGTATGATGTAAATAATAACTCACTCAATACAAATTCTATTTTTACAATTCAGTTTCTCTCTTTTCTCTCTTCTTCTTATTCTCTCATCTTTCAAGAAAATTCTAATTATTCCAACAAATTGGTATCAAGGAGTCTGGGTTGCGTTTCAGAGAGAATCTGTAATTGCAAACAGAATAATATGTTAGAACAAGATTTGTTCTGATCAATTATCTTAGTTTTGATGATAACAATAATATGAATTTTGCTTAAGATAATATGGTACTCTAATCCAATGCAATTTCCTTTTCAGGAAATATATAAAGAGTACGCATAATTCAGCGCTCAGAAGCTTTGTCTCAAAGGGTTCAGCATGCAACATCAGAACATGGTCTGGCAAGACATCAGAAGATGGTCGAAGCAGAATCAGAACATGGGTCTATGGAAGCATCAGAAGAACAAGAGAACAGAAGCACTGAAGTTCTGATGGTATCACGCTCAGAAGCACTTCAAGGTCAGAAGATCAGAAGATGCTTTGCACCATGCTGTTTGACTCTGATGATATTCAAACGTTGTATTCACAAACATCAGATCAGAAGAAAGTACAAGTGGCAAGCTACGCTGACTGACAAAAGGAACGTTAAAAGCTATTAAAGGCTACGTCAGTAGACACAGCGTGAACAAGGCTCGAGGTAGTTGACAAAAGCGTATAACATTAAATGCGATGCTGTACGAAACATGCAAAGCATTAAATGCACTCAACGGTCATCTTCTCCAACGCCTATAAATATGAAGTTCTGATGAGAAGCAAGGTTAACGATTCTGCACCAAAACAACTCAAATTAACTTGCTGAAACGCTGTTCAAATTCAAAGCTCAGAATCTTCATCTTCATCAAAGCTCACTACATTGCTGTTGTAATATATTAGTGAGATTAAGCTTAAACGATTAAGAGAAATATCACAGTTTGTGATTATCGCTTTTAAGAAGCAATTGTAATACTCTTAGAATTGATTACATTAAGTTGTAAGGAACTAGAGTGATCGTGTGGATCAGAATACTCTAGGAAGTCTTAGAGGTTATCTAAGCAGGTTGTAACTAGAGTGATCGTGTGGATCAGTATACTCTAGAAAAGTCTTAGAGGGTATCTAAGCAGTTGTTCCTGGAGTGATCAGTGTGTGATCAGAAGACTCTGGAAGACTTAGTTGCTGACTAAGTGGAGAACCATTGTAATCCGTGCGATTAGTGGATTAAATCCTCAGTTGAGGTAAATCATCTCTGCGGGGGTGGACTGGAGTAGTTTAGTTAACAACGAACCAGGATAAAAATAACTGTGCAATTTATTTTTATCTGTCATGTTTTTAAAGCTACACTTATTCAACCCCCCCCCCCCCCTTTCTAAGTGTTTTTCTATCCTTCAATTGGCATCAGAGCGCCGGTTCTAAGGTGCAAGCACTTAACCGTGTTTAGAAAAGATTCAGGAAGAGAAAAACGCTTCAGTAAAAGATGGTTGATGAAAGTGAAAAGTCTACACCTGCATCTACATCTGGCTCTGCTGAGCAATACAACGGTAACAATGGTTATACTAGACCGCCGGTATTTGATGGTGAAAACTTTGAATACTGGAAAGATAAACTGGAAAGTTACTTTCTGGGTCTAGATGGTGATCTATGGGATCTTCTGATGGATGGTTACAAACATCCAGTAAATGCCAGAGGCGTAAAGCTGACAAGGCAAGAAATGAATGATGATCAGAAGAAGCTTTTCAGGAATCATCATAAATGCAGAACTGTTTTGCTGAATGCTATGTCTCATGCTAAGTATGAGAAGATATCTAACAGGGAAACGGCCTATGACATATATGAGTCCTTGAAAATGAATCATGAAGGAAATGCTCAAGTCAAGGAGACTAAAGCTCTAGCTTTAATCCAGAAGTATGAAGCCTTCAAGATGGAGGATGATGAAGACATTGAAAAGATGTTTTCAAGATTTCAAACTCTTACTGCTGGATTGAGAGTTCTTGACAAGGGATACACCAAGGCGGATCACGTAAAGAAGATCATCAGAAGCTTACCCAGAAGATGGGGTCCTATGGTGACTGCATTCAAGATTGCAAAGAACCTGAATGAAGTTTCTCTGGAAGAGCTTATCAGTGCCTTGAGAAGTCATGAAATAGAGCTGGACGCAAATGAGCCTCAAAAGAAAGGTAAGTCTATTGCATTAAAATCCAATATCAAGAAATGCACTAACGCTTTTCAGGCTAGAGAAGAAGATCCTGAAGAATCAGAATCTGAAGAAGAAGATGAACTGTCTTTGATCTCCAGAAGGCTAAATCAACTCTGGAAGACCAAGCAAAGGAAGTTCAGAGGCTTCAGAAGTTCAAAGAAATTTGAACGTGGAGAATCTTCTGATGACAGAAGATTTGACAAGAAGAAAGTCATGTGCTATGAATGCAATGAGCCTGGACACTTCAAGAATGAATGTCCAAATCTTCAGAAGGAAAATCCCAAGAAGAAGTTTCATAAGAAGAAAGGTCTTATGGCAACCTGGGATGAGTCAGAAGATGATTCAGACTCTGAAGATGAGCAGGCCAACTGTGCGCTGATGGCGACAGAAGATGACGGATCAGAATCTACATCAGAATCAGATTCTGAAGAGGTATTTTCTGAACTTACTAGAGATGAGTTAGTTTCCGGTCTAACTGAACTTCTGGAACTCAAGTCTCAGATCAGTCTCAAATACAAAAAGCTGAAAAAGCTATTTGAATTTGAAACAAAGAAGCTTGAGTTGGAGAATTCTGAATTAAAAGAAAAACTTTTAAAATTATCCAATAATGTTGGATCTCCTTCTGATTCAGAAAAATCCACTCCTAGTCTAAACCATATTCTGAAAGAATATGATTTAAGTTTCAGGAAGTTCTTATCTAGAAGTATTGGCAAAAGTCAGCTAGCTTCTATGATATATGCTGTGTCTGGAAACAAAAGAGTCGGCATTGGTTTTGAGGGTGAAACCCCATACAAACTTGAACCTGTTGATGAAATGAAAATCACATACAAGCCATTGTATGATCAGTTCAAGTATGGCCACTCCCATGATATTAGGCACACTTCACATGCTCAAAGTTTTCACATAACACACACCAAAAAGCATGTGACACAACCTAGGAAATATCATGAAACTCACATTAAAAATTATCATGCTGTTACTCCTTCTGCTTACAATGTTAAACCTAAGTTCAATCAGAACTTGAGGAGAACTAACAAGAAAGGACCCAAGAAAATGTGGGTACCAAAGAAAAAGACTATTTCTTTTGCAGATTCTCTTGGTGACAAAGAAGATAAAAGTCAACATGACATGTCTCCTGGACTCAAGTTGGTCTCAACACTTGAAGGGAAGAAAGACTGTCTTCCAAGTTCTGGTACTTAAATCTGTTGAAGAAACTTTGTCTGAAGGAGATCAGAAAACATAGTTTATCAGTCTTGAAATCATTTGTCTTGTTTGTTTCTCAAGCAATGGTGTTTCGTTCTTGAGTATTCTAAATGCTCTAAATGCTACAGAATATACAAAATTGAAACATTGATTGTGGACGAATCAATAAACATCTGGTTTGATGATAAACTTGTTTCTGATGAAACAAAGAGCTTAAGAATTTCTGCAGATACAGTTTTGTCTTATCAGAAGCTGCAAAACAAAGAAGTGAACCTCCAGAAGCTGTGTATATCAGAAGTAATGGATCAGAAGATCATTCAGATTTATATCAGCACACTTCAGAAGGAGTGTTTCCAGAAGAGAAAGTTGATCAGATCAGAAGCAGTGATCTGAATCTGAAGGCGTAAAGTCTATTCTGAAATTTACAGCTGTCATCTATTATCTGATGGTGAACACGTGTCTGTACGGTTAGTACAAAGCGTGCAGTTGAAAAGACGCCGACCTAGGTAACTGTATTAAATCATTTCATTTACTGTGTTCTCTCTCCTAATGTCATTTCTCATTAAATGCATAATGTTTTCCTTTTAAATCTTTTAAATAACCCGCTTCATCTTCATTCCCTCTTTTTCTCTCTTTCTCTCTATTTTGTGCATTCACTTCGTTGCATTTCTCTTCAAACCCTAGTTCTCTGATTTGATCTCAAAGCATTATCATCATGAACTCTTCCTCTTGTTCATCTTCCTCAAAAGAGAGACTTACTTCTTCACAAATCCTTCTACGAAATTATGAATATGCTCCTTTGAAAACTTGCTTGATACCCACGAAGGACTTGGAGGTTTTATGTGAAACTGCTGTGGACTTCAACAATCTTAAAGCGAATGGCTTTAAGTGTGATGCAAGAATCCTTGAGCAAGGATGGTCCAAGTATCTCAATAGATTGGTTGGTCCAATTTATCCTGATCTTGTGAAGGATTTCTGGGTACATGCAACGGTTACCCCAACGGCCATCATTTCATTTGTGCTAGGGCATGAAGTGGTTATCTCTGAAAAACTGATCAGGAAGCTATACAATCTGAATGATGAAGAAGGTTGGTCTGGTTTTCGACATACATCTGTTGATTGGTCAATAGTTGAAAAACAAATCTCTAAGTCTTCTGGGATTGACTCTAATAACACAGGCACCTTGAGGCCATTTTATAGAGTATGGGCTGAGATTATCCTGGGTTCTCTTCACCACAGAAAAAGGATGCTCTCCTCTTCTTACATCAGTCAAGATCACAAGCACACTCTTTTCTGCATTGGCAAAAAGACTGAGATCAACATCTCTCACATTCTGTTTGAGAATCTGAAGACTTCAATCCTTGAGTCAAGAGAAGAGGAAAGGGCGAAGTACCCTCATCTTTCAAAAACGACTATTCCGTTTGGAAGAATGATTTCAGACATTATTACTGAAAGCAAAGTGCTGGACTCCATCAGAAAACTCAATGCATCCCATTTGCTTGGAGTAGTTCAAGGTCCCATTTTTAATGGTGTGGATTTGTTCAGATTAGAACTCATCAAAAGTGTACCTTCTGTGTGCCCAAGTTTTCCTGACATTCTCTCAAGAAGAGTTGTTGCTGAAGGTTTTGCCTCCCTGTTTCAAGAAGAACTGCATCAGGTTGTCAAGTCCTACCTGGAAGATTGTGTTAGGAAGCAATCAGATATTGATCCTGCTTGGATCCGTGGCAGATTACTTCCGTCCAAGGCTGATCTTCTGAAGAAGGATCAGAAGGAACTAAAGGCTAGGCTAAAAAGAAAAGCCCAAGAAGATGAGGCTGAGAAAGCCAAGAAGTTGAGGGTCACCTATGATCCTGACAAGGTGGACTCTGAAGAAAGAAGAGATAAAAGGATCAGAGATTCCTTTCGCAGAACCAGATCTTCTTCCTCTGTACAAATCTCCAGAAAGGTTTTTACTCCACCTCCTTCTGTCCCTAAACCTTCTCCCAAATCACCTCCTTCTGAACCAAAAGTAAACTTCATCTTACCAAATCCTTCTCCATCATCCTTCTCCACTCCCATTCTAAACCCCACACCTTTAAGTATTCTTCCCCCAACTCCTTCTGATAAATCCTTCTCACCAATTCCCTTTACAAATACTTCACCCTCTTCTCAATCCATCCCTTCTGATGTTCCACCCTCATCAATCATTCTCTCAGATATCCCTTCTTCCTCATCCACTGTACCTCCACCTTCTATATTCCATCCCTTACCTACCAGAAAATCCAAACCTTACTGTCTTCTCTATCCTGACTACAAATTCACCTTCAATCCGCCTGAACCTAAACCCTATACCTACCTGGAACTTTTCAGACATGAGGTGATTAGCAGTCTAGACCTTCTGAAGGATGCATTTCTAAATGGTCTGGATGATGTTTCTACAAGAAATCTCTGGAGAAGATTTCGCAAGGATTTTCAAGTAGAAGCAATGGGAGTACAGAAAAGACTAGTGGCTGCTGCCCCTGGTTACCCTGGTTACCTTCTGGAGGAAGATAATGGTATATACTACCATCCTCTCAGAAATTGCATTGCTGCTGAAGAGAAGCCCTTCTTGGATGAGATGGAACAATTAAGATTGGCTGCTGAAATGGAAGCAAATCCTTGCAGGGATATTGTTATCTTTATTCCTCAATATCCTGTTCTGCTAGGAGACTTCAAGACTCTCTTTGACTATCTGAGGGAAAACCCGTCTGTGAAAGACCCAAGCTTGGTCATTCCAGAAGTTGTTGACCCACCAGAAGTTGAAGGTCCTTCTGCTCCCAGGAATCTAGCTTCCATTCTTCAGGCACTTAAGAATGGAGACTCGGAAATTCCTGCTGCAGAATATGGAGATGCTGCTATGCAAGAAGCAGATGCTGAAGATCATGTTGCTAAAACTGTTCCTGTTGAGGAAATCCCTGCAAATGATCTATCTATGGAAGCTGCAGATCAACATGCCATTCCTGTGGTTGAAAGCGGTGAAGCTTCTTCTGATGAATCTTCTCGTCTTGCAAGGACTCTGGAAGAAATTCAGAAAAGACAGGATGAGCAAAGTTCACTCAATGCTGAGTATAGCGCTTTCATGGTGAGGCAAGAAGGACACAACAATATGGTTCAAGAGATGCTGACCAAGATCTTGTCAAGACTAGGGCCATCTTAGATTGAGTCTGTGTTGTTTCTTTCTTTTCGTTGCATCTGTCTTTGTGCATCTGATCTTTCTTATCTTCATGTACTTCTGTACCTGCTGTTTGAACTTCAATGAAATCAACTTCTTCCTCCGTGTGTTTCGTTTTGTTTTTCATCTGAATCTTTTGAAATATTCTTTTTGATGTTATGACAAAAAGGGGGAGAAGATAAATGATAAATGATTTGATTAATCTATCAGTTGCTGGGTAAAGCTCCCACACATTCACTGACAAGAACTGCAAGTTCTATATGGTTTAAGTGTTTTGCAGGTATAAAGAAGTGAAGAGAATCTTCAAAGCAAACACAAGAAGCAAAACCATGGAAACTGAAGCAAGCCGAGTGCTGTCAAGCTTCAGAGATCAGAAGCAAGAAAGAAGAATGAATCAGAAGCACTGATAATAGAATTTGATCCATATTTGTCTATTTGCTTTGACAAAATTCTATTTGTTCTGATACATTATTTGCTCTGATACATTATTTTAGCCTATATGGCTCTGATACATATAATGTGTTCTAATATACATTTTATGTTCTGACTCGTTTATGCTGACTTTTGTCGTTTAGTTTTTGTTCTGTAACATTTCAGGATGTAGAGATGCTCAGATGATGCTCTGGTACATTCAACAATGTTCTGATACAAATCTAGCATGAAGTGATGTTGGTAGAAATTCAAAGCTCTGAAGCTATCCGAGGGAAGCAGAAATCAGAAGCTGTGAATGTTCAGAAGATCAAAGAAATTCAAGTTCTGAAGCTGTCCTAGATGGAAGTAGGAATCAGAAGCTGTGAGTGTTCTAGGGATCTAAAGAAATTCTAGTTCTGAAGTTGTCCAATGGAAGCAGAAGTCAGAAGCTATGAATTCTCTAAAGACAGAAGCTTATATGATCGTCTCTACCGAAATAATCAGGGAAGTCTTTTAATAAAGTTCTTTCGAGTATTTATTTCAGGGGGAGATTATTTATCTCAGGGGGAGATTGTTAATCTCAGGGGGAGACATATTCATATGCTTATGCTATAGCTGTGTAATTTGTCTTTTGCCGTCTGTTCTTTCTGATCGCAAATTCATATCATTTATATATGTTTTTGTCATCATCAAAAAGGGGGAGATTGTTAGAACAAGATTTGTTCTGATCAATTATCTTAGTTTTGATGATAACAATAATATGAATTTTGCTTAAGATAATATGGTACTCTAATCCAATGCAATTTCCTTTTCAGGAAATATATAAAGAGTACGCATAATTCAGCGCTCAGAAGCTTTGTCTCAAAGGGTTCAGCATGCAACATCAGAACATGGTCTGGCAAGACATCAGAAGATGGTCGAAGCAGAATCAGAACATGGGTCTATGGAAGCATCAGAAGAACAAGAGAACAGAAGCACTGAAGTTCTGATGGTATCACGCTCAGAAGCACTTCAAGGTCAGAAGATCAGAAGATGCTCTGCACCATGCTGTTTGACTCTGATGATATTCAAACGTTGTATTCACAAACATCAGATCAGAAGAAAGTACAAGTGGCAAGCTACGCTGACTGACAAAAGGAACGTTAAAAGCTATTAAAGGCTACGTCAGTAGACACAGCGTGAACAAGGCTCGAGGTAGTTGACAAAAGTGTATAACATTAAATGCGATGCTGTACGGAACACGCAAAGCATTAAATGCACTCAACGGTCATCTTCTCCAACGCCTATAAATATGAAGTTCTGATAAGAAGCAAGGTTAACGATTTTGCACCAAAACAACTCAAATTAACTTGCTGAAACGCTGTTCAAATTCAAAGCTCAGAATCTTCATCTTCATCAAAGCTCACTACATTGCTGTTGTAATATATTAGTGAGATTAAGCTTAAACGATTAAGAGAAATATCACAGTTTGTGATTATCGCTTTTAAGAAGCAATTGTAATACTCTTAGAATTGATTACATTAAGTTGTAAGGAACTAGAGTGATCGTGTGGATCAGAATACTCTAGGAAGTCTTAGAGGTTATCTAAGCAGGTTGTAACTAGAGTGATCGTGTGGATCAGTATACTCTAGAAAAGTCTTAGAGGGTATCTAAGCAGTTGTTCCTGGAGTGATCAGTGTGTGATCATAAGACTCTGGAAGACTTAGTTGCTGACTAAGTGGAGAACCATTGTAATCCGTGCGATTAGTGGATTAAATCCTCAGTTGAGGTAAATCATCTCTGCGGGGGTGGACTGGAGTAGTTTAGTTAACAACGAACCAGGATAAAAATAACTGTGCAATTTATTTTTATCTGTCAAGTTTTTAAAGCTACACTTATTCAAACCCCCCCCCCTTTCTAAGTGTTTTTCTATCCTTCATAATATCATCAATGTAATTTCCAGTGAATATATTGGTTTTTAAAGGTGAAATTCCGGTAAGATAGAACTCAGATGTCATATATGGATGTCGTGACATCTGATCTGACATTATAAAACAGACAAGGTAGGCAAAATAAAACAGTGCAGAAAATAAAGAACACAACAAAATTGTTCACCCAGTTCGGTTCAATCAACCTACTCTGGGGACATACCAAGCCAGGGATGAAGTCCACTATTAGCAGTATCAATTCAGAGCTAAACTCTCAGTTTACAACTCCTCACTTAATCACTACCCAATGACCCCTCTACCTAGGTTCTCCCTAGATATGGAATATCTCCATTCCACTCCCAATCATAGCAATGATGTCTAGCAGTCAACAACTCAGCCACTGCATCGACGGCCTAATTACCAACATTCTAAATACACAAATAAACATAACTTAAAGTTGCTTCAAAGCTTCCTCCAAGAACACAACTCCATTCATTGCTTCACAGCTTTTGAGTGAATAAAACAAACCTCTTACCTACAGGCTTCGAGGCACAAATCAGTGACCTTCCCACAAACCGGGAGGTTCACCTACACGGCTAACCCTAAAAACTACATCTTGTCAATACTCGGCTAGCTTGATAAACTAGGTTACAAAGTTTCCTATTTATAACCTATTCCCAACTGGACTTGGGCTTACAATCATAACATTATTTGTTGTTACAAATCACAAAAAACTCTCTGCTACAAACAAGGTCTTCAATCATAAGTTTCCTAATTTATTTTCATAATTAGAAATTGCATAATCTTCAATACTCTGACTTGATTCTCTTGACCTTTAAACTTGCGCCACATAGGATTGCATAATATTCCATAAGATATTCTGCATCTGTTGAGTACATACTGAATCTTCATATTCCAGCTCAGCAGGTGCGTGACAGTTAAATATAACAGCATCTGCTGTCAAATACTGATGTCATGACATCAAGCATGACATCCATAAGACACACAATGTTTTACCACAAAATGCAGCCAACTTAAAAACATCTACAATCTCCCCCTTTGGCAAATTTGTGGCTAAAACATTCTTGTCACCATATCCGAGAACAGCAGTAGACAACAACTATAGCAAACTACCAGATATGCAGAATTGCTAATACACATCATAACATCAGACATGCTGAACAAGTTCCACAAGCTACACTATCACATATCATGAACAGAAACAACTTGTTCAACATGATCTGGGGTGACAAACTCTTCTTCTCCCCCTGTTTGGCCATAAATGTTGCCAAAGCAACTGACATCTCCCCCTTAAAAATTACTCTTCATGACATGACCACTTCTCCATTAGCTTGATTAGAGTACAATCAGTCACACACATTGGGAGATCTACATTACAAGATACACTCTTTCATAGAAAGCTCAGAACTTCTACCACAAGCTCCAAGAAGTGAATAGAAAACACCTCCTTTTTGTCTTCAACTTATTACTCTTCTGCCCAAAAGTAATTTGTCTAAGACTATCCTCAAGAATAATCAGCTGCCACATGTTGATTATCTTGATCCTTCGAACCCACTTCTGAGATGAACCAAATGCCACTGTTTGATTACCTCCTTCATGAATCCTCATATGAAAATGTCAAATGCCACTTTTTGACTTCTCCACGTTTATCAGACTTCTCTCAAAGATATTCTGACCCTTCAAGTGAAACTTCAACTTCAAGCTACATGTTATATAAAAACAAGCTTAGATTTTCTAAGACAAGAACATGTAACATCTTCTCTACCCAGCAATTCCAAAGAACTGTAATGAGAGCGATCTTTTTGAAGTATCCAATCTTCAACTCTGTAGATCTTCTTATCTTAAGTTGATGTGCCATTTCACCAACTAAGATTCTGATGTTAAACCAAATGTCAAAACATTGTGTCTTAACATCTAGCTGTTGAATTCAGTTCCTTCTTCTGCCACTTGAAAGAACTTCCTCCCTTTACAGAACCAGAGTTCAATGCTCTCATAGACTTGATTGTGAAACCAAGTTTGAGTAAGCAACCTCCATCCTGCAGCTATGCAGCTATGTCATCCAAGCTCACGCTTTAATGAATCCCTACTTCTTCTCTGACGACATCAGACACTCTGGTGCATGCGTCATCAGAAGGACTAGTTAGAGACTAACCCTCTAGCTGTACCAAGGATGCCACTTCCTCAAGCAAAGCTGTTTCCATGATGTCAAGAATACTGCCACTTGTTCTTGACTCCACAATGTGCATTAGCCAATGCACTTCCTTGCCTAGATCACAAATAAACTGATCCACGTAACCACCATCAAGATTATGATGTCTTCTTCTTCTTGTACATTCCAAAGCTGAACATGTTTCTTGCCAGGAAACCTTTTTCAGAGATCACATGCTTCTGCTGCCACCAAAGAGATAGATCTTAAAACAAATGCACTATCCTTACTGTACAGGGTCTTGAAGAAGAGATGTTCCAATATTTTTAAGAACATCAGTTGTCTTGAACTCCAAGGATGATAAATTAAGTACTTGTACCTGGAACAAATAGAAGTTGATCTTAAATCCTTTACCAATTAGATTCACCTTGAGAGAGATGAATCTTTACTTACACATGTGTCACACAACAACCAGAACCCATGTGACACGGGTCAACAACCAACTAAACACTTGGATTATCCATTTACAAACATAGAGAACCGGATCTCTATTTTGGATAATTCATAACACAAGACAGTCAGTGTTCATGACTTTAGAATGAAGGACTATCCATAGAGACAACAGACCTCTATAGAATGACTTAGAACACAAGAAACAAAATGTGTTCATGACTCAAAACAAGACTCTAAAAATGAAAAGAATATCTTTGCAAAACAACTGCAAAGAATGACCTCAGACTTAACAATGTCTGAACATTACCCTTAAACCCTATGATTGTCACAATTTGACAACCATAACTTAGACTCTAGATTTTCTCATATTCGAAAGAAGAACATGAGGGACTCAAACAAGACTCAAACAAAACGAAAAGACTATATAATCCTGAGCAATTTAAACAACATACCTGGACTTCACCCGAAGTCTTAATTAAGAAATGTTATTTGAGAACAAACTGCACCAGGTGGACTCGTGCATAGGTTGGATCATGCACTTAGATCAGAACAAGTGATACACACCATCAATTCATGTCGTCAGATGATAATACAAAGAATATTCTTTGCTGGTCTTTGAGAATACACATGACTTGAGTTATGTTCTGAGGATTTTGTGTGACTTTGTTCTTCTTTCTTCAAGATTAGCCTTTGAAAGACTTTTCAAATGAATAGAAGTAGAAAAACATTGTCTTTGCTGATCTTCATACTCTTTTACTCCCCCTAAGATATACAACTTTAGGACATCTTTGATGTTCGTCCTTGAAGTTCCCTTCATTTGGAATTTGCCACAGATTCCAAGTTTAGAAACCTCAGTTTGCTTGCTACACAAGATCCAGATTGCCACATTCTGTAACTTGGAATAGAAGAAACTATGATTGTGTACCATAAATTGATCTTCAATATACATGTCTGAGTTTTTTATACAGACTTTGTAAATATCCAGCTCCCATCAAGATATTTAACAGAATCAGTATCCCACATTAGAGACTCTTGCCTTTTGATGTGTGAAGATAATTGAGAACTCATGGTTGTAAGAACTTCTTCTCAGCATCCAGGTTCTAAACCTAATAAGTACTAAGTCTTCCGTCAAAGTACTTACCAGCTTTTCAGTTAGAATTTGCTACTCACACTAGGTCATTCTAACTGATTACCTCTTCACATTTATTCTTTATGTTCTTGGCAAATACATAAAATAACTGAAGATCTTGAGATGTTGTAACATCAGATATGATATCATCCTTCATGGTTCTTGGTTAACATCTTTAATGTCAAATTGACAATACTCAGGTTAGTAACAGAATAGTCCAATAGTCAGCAATATCCAGACACGTCAAGGGATAAAATAGCCAGCATCTCAATAACCTTTTCTTCAGAATTTAATTCTGATTTTGAGATGATGGATGCCATAGTCTGTACCTATAGAGGAGATTCCCTCACTTAGGTTTCTGGAACAGACTTAGTTATGACATAACACTTGAATTTAGTCAGATTCTTCTGAGTCATCTGACTTCCTTGATTCTACAAAACACTACCCTTTCTGGATAACAACTAGGGCAGTCAACATTCATGACCATATTTCACTGTGGTTGAGACACAGTATTCAGCTCCAACAACTGCTCTATGGTTATGAATGAAAATACACATATCTGGTTCCATTGATCAGAGGAAGATACCAGATATAAGCTCATCTTGATTTAAACATAAAAGATCAGAAAAGAATACCTTCACGAGTCTTCTTTAACACTGAGCTTTTACTTCTATCCTCCCATAAAATAAGATTTGAGGTAGAAGTACATGTTGATCGTGTCCTGATCAACTTATAATCAGATGTCTCCTCTTCCAGACCAGGAGTAGGTTCCAAACCAATGTTCTCACACTACATTAGTTTAGCACCAGAACATTTGTTCTTCTGCTGGTAGATGCATACCAGTACTCAATATCCTAACATCCAGTAGGACATTTGTTCCTCCTTTTAGGAACACTCTAGCCTTGAAACTCAACAAGGTTCACACTTGCAGATGATTATGAATATCATTGATCGGTTGACATTCATCAACTCTAATAAACCATGCCATTATGAGTGGACTTGAGAGATTACTCAAGTATCTTTGACACTTTAATTATAGTTGTAAGGTTCTGCCATACATTCTGTTGAATATAAATAACCCTGGAATCTTTCTTTTACAATAGGGGTTGCACCAGAGGCTATGCAGCGGAAAATAGCCATACTTCAACAGAATTCACACACTGCTTACTCCATATTTTAATTGTAATCATGACATTCAAGAATTGAAAGTAAACCAACCCTACAATATGCTTGCTTCTTCAACAAGCTACATTCTAGACCCTACTCCACACATCAAATCCTGATCATAATCCTTAATTACAGAGATTACCTTATCAAAGTCTTCACTCCCGCATGAAGCTTTTGATAATACTCTTCTCTGTGTATAATGATTGAACAAAATAATCCAAAGTCTTCACTCCCGCATGATGTTTCTGAATTTAATCTTCTTGTTCAAGCATCCTTATCTTCTTTTATCAAGAAGGTACAACGGCTCTTGGTCAGGTTGGTCTAGTCTCCCACAAATAGGTCCATCCTCCACTTCAAGGGACCATACAATATGAATGAACACTTCTTGTTCAAACAATCTTTGATCAGTGCATTTTTATGCACGTTCTTCCATGTTTGTACTTAGGCATTTCTATGGTTTGGTTTGTTTATTTTTCTATTTTATTATGTTTTTATATTTTATTTTATTTTTGCACTTATTTGATTTTCGTACTTAATTTTCAGCTTTAGCAGCTTTCACGAATAAATTCATAACTGGAGCTTGGAGTATCGGATTAAAGCGTTCTACCAGTCGTTGGAAAGCTAAGAAAAAGATCTACGATTTTTGTTCAGAAGTCAGAAGCAAATTCGGACTCCAACAAGGCCAGAAAACTCGTACAAGCTGCTGCATTATTTTTTGTATTTTGTTTGGGTTAGTTGTATTGGGCCTGGATCACACATTTGACCCAGTTAAGTTGTGAAACGGGTCGTGCTATTGTTCCTTAGGTTAGGCAGCCACGAAAATACTGTTCATCATCACTATTCACGAAATTCTTGAAGCTTGTACGAATTGATCTATGGCGAACTAATCACTTTTGGTTGATCTACCGAATTCAGGTTCCTAAACTATGAGATTATTATAAGTTTTGCAATAAAATTCCTTTTCCTTCAATAATATATTTTGTTTATCTTTTGCTTAATTTGATATTCGTAATATATGTTGTTTGGTTCGATTGAATTATGTTTTCCAATTTATTTGCGGCTTATCGTTGCTTAATCGTTAATTCGCTGTATGCCTAACCGAATGCTTAATTCGGCAAACGGAAAGCATCATTTGTATGATATTGTTACGCTTGTTGATTATATTGTAATCGAACGGGAAAGGAATCCGCTTAGGATAGTGAGATTTTAACAATCGATGATTGGTAGGAACTGAATCGGTAGATTGACTTATTTCCATAATCACTTATTTCAAAACAGCTTAATTTCATAATCACTTTTGATAATCATTTTTTTCGACCAAACCAACCCCCCCCCCTTAATCGACCCCCCTAAATCGATTTAGCTTTTAGTTAATAAAAATCAAGAGTCCTTGAGAGACGATACATGAGTTACCGTTACCGTTGTTACTACAGTTTGCAATTTTACTCGTTTTTGACCCGCGTGCGACAGCGGATCAAATTGGCGCCGTTGCCGGGGATTCTTGTGAACATTAACTGATATTAGAGTCTTAGGTGTAGTGTTTGTGCGTTTTGGCCATAGGTTCCTCGCGGTTTCGGCCATAACGCCTCTAGAGTCGAAAAAATCGGTTTTTGCGAAAATTTCACCGTTTCGAAAATCTGTCCCGACAGTTAGGTGTGAAAAAAATCCCTGATCAAAAGTCACCTACTACAGAGTAGTTACGTGACAAATTTTTCAAATCGCGAAAAAAGCCTTTTTACTATTTTTAATGATTTATTTTCTGTTTTCATAGAGTCGAAAAATTCTGAAAAAAAAACCAAAATTCTATTTTTACGTCATTAGATTATTTTCGGTGTCAGTTTATTTTTTTGAATTATTTTTAATCGATTTGCTTCATTGTGTTTGTTTTCGAGACATAGTTGGCATTTTCACGATTGTTGCTGCGTTTGCTGTGCACTAGTCCTGGCTACTAGGTCTTCCTGTCCTGAACTTATTGCTTTTGATCCTGAGGTAGAGAGAACCTTGCACACACTTCGTAGAGCAGGCCAGGCTAGCAATAGTTCACCTTCACCGACCATAGCTGAGTCTGATTCTGAGTCTGATTATTTGCATAATTTGTTTGATTCTGATTTTGAACTTGCTTTTGAAATGGCTGAAAATAGAACTCTAAGGCAACTTGCAGCCCCTGATGTTAATTATAATGGCTTGTGTATTGAATATGATGCTGTTGCTGTTCCTTTTGAATTAAAATCGGGTTTAATACACTTGTTGCCAAAGTTTAATGGTCTTGCAGGTGAAGATCCACACAAACATTTGAAGGAATTCCAGGTGGTGTGCTCTACACCATTGAAGCCTGAAGGGATCACTGAAGATCATATCAAACTTCGTGCTTTTCCTTTTTCTTTGCAGGGTGCAGCGAAGGACTGGATATATGATCTTGAACCGAATTCAATCACAAGCTGGAATGCTCTGAAGAGAGTGTTCTTGGAGCGATACTTCCCTGCCTCTAGAGCTGCTTCAATTCGAAAAGAGATTTGTGGCATTAGACAAGACAACGAGTCATTGGCTGAATACTGGGATAGGTTCAAGAAGTTGGTTTCAAGCTGCCCTCAACATCAGATTACCGAGCAACTTCTCATTCAGTACTTTTACGAGGGGTTGTTACCTATGGATAGAAACATTCTTGATGTTGCTAGTGGTGGAGCACTTGTTGACAAAACTCCAGCTGCTGCCAGGGCCCTCATTGAAAATATGTCCTTAAACTCCCAGCAGTTCACCACTCGAACCAATTCTGTCCAAACCAAGGGTGTACATCAAATTCAAGGCTCCTCAAACAGAGCTTTAGAAACCAGACTTGATGAGCTTACCGCTTTAGTTAAACAACTTGCAGTAGCGAAACCTCAAACAACAACTGTATGTGGTATTTGTACAGCTCATGATCATCCCACTGATACTTGTCCTCTTCTGAAAGATGATACTGTTACCGAGCTGCCTCAAGCTTATGCAGCCAACCTTTACAACCAGAACAGGTACAACAACACCCCTGACTTGTCTACCAACAAATATCACCCCAATTGGAGGAATCATCCCAACCTTCGATATGGAAATCAGCAGCCTTCCCAACAACAGCTTACCGTTCCATTACCTCAGCCACATCACACCCCTCCAGCTACTACTTCCGGACCATCCTTGGAAGATCTTGTTAAGCAAATGGCCGTGAACAACCTTCAGTTTCAACAAAGAACCGACACTAGCATTCAGACCTTGACCACACAGATGGGACAACTTGCTACTCAAATAAATAATATGCAAGCTCAAGGTTCGAACCAACTTCCAGCACAAACTGTTGTCAATCCGAATGGTAATGCTAATGTGAGCGCTATTTCTTTGAGATCCGGAAAGGTTACAGAACCAGCCCCTGAAAAAAATAAAAAAATCATTGAGGTAACTTCTGAACTTTCTTCTTCTGAACCTCCTCCAGCTGAGCTTTCTTCTCCTTCTTCTGTTGTGGTCGGAACTGAAAAAAAATAAAGAAAGGGAGTATGTGCCACCAGTTCCTTTCCCGCATAGAGTTCTGAAAAATAAAAGAATTGAGGAAGGAGACAAAGAAAAAGAAATTCTGGATATGTTCAGAAAAGTAGCGGTAAATATTCCGCTTCTTGATGTGATTAAGCAGGTTCCAAGGTATGCAAAGTTTCTGAAGGATTTGTGTACAAACAAGAGAAAAGTAAAAGGAAGTGATAGAGTCAACTTGGGAAGAAGCATCTCTGCTTTCATTCAGCCCGAACAAAGTGTTTCGGCCATCTCTCAGGTCTTGCCACAAAAGTGCAAGGACCCGGGAACTTTTACTATTCCTTGTACCATCGGGGATAAGAAATTTGATAACTGTTTGCTTGATTTAGGAGCGGGCATTAATGTTATGCCTACTTCTATTTATAATAACCTTTGCCTTGGTCCCATGCAGCATACAGGTTTAATCGTTCAACTGGCGAACAGGAGCAATGCACGTCCCACCGGCATAGTGGAAGACGTCCTCGTTCAAGTTAACGATTTAATTTTTCCTGCAGATTTTTACATTCTGGACATGGAAGGAGAGACTAAGTCAAGCAGAGCTCCCATCATCTTAGGAAGACCGTTCATGAAAACGGCGAAGACAAAAGTTGATGTTGATGATGGAACCATGTCCATGGAATTTGGTGACATCGTCGCAAAATTTAATATCTTCGATACCATGAAACACCCTGTGGAGGAGCATTCGGTTTTTAACATTGAGTTGATTTCTGAACTAGTTGATGAGAGTTATTCTGAATTATTTGCATTTGATTTTCCATCTCTCTCTGATTTTGATGATGATTATTCATGTCCTGACTGCACTGACACTAACGTTTGTGTCCTTTGTGCTGAGATTGATGCTTCATTGCAGCCTGATACATTTCCTGCAGGTGAAGTTGTTACCGATGAGGCTGTTCTTGTTGTCGATGCTCTTGACATCCCGGCTGCCCCAAGCCTTCCATCCATCATTCAGCCCCCGTCCTTAGAGCTAAAAGAGCTCCCTGGGAACTTGAAATATGCTTACTTGGAGCATAATGAAAAACTTCCTGTTATTATCTCTTCTAACCTTGATTTAAATCAAGAAGACAAACTTTTGCAGGTATTGAAGAGGCACAAGAAAGCAATCGGGTGGACATTAGCCGACCTTCCAGGTATTAGTCCTTCGATGTGTATGCACAAAATTTTACTTGAGGATGGAGCGAAAACAGTAAGGCAGCCCCAAAGGAGGCTTAATCCTTTGATTCTTGATGTTGTAAAGAAAGAGGTAACCAAACTCTTGCAAGCAGGTATCATTTATCCTATCTCTGACAGTAAGTGGGTAAGTCCAGTGCAGGTTGTACCTAAGAAATCTGGACTCACAGTGGTAAAAAATGAAAAGAATGAACTTGTTCCCACTAGAGTCCAGAACAGCTGGAGAGTTTGTATTGATTACAGGAGACTGAACCAGGCTACTAGAAAGGATCACTTTCCTTTGCCGTTCATTGACCAGATGCTTGAACGGCTAGCTGGTAAATCACATTATTGTTTTCTTGATGGTTTTTCAGGTTACTTTCAGATTCATATTGCACCTGAAGATCAAGAAAAGACCACTTTCACGTGCCCATTCGGTACATTTGCTTACAGGAAGATGCCTTTTGGCCTTTGCAATGCTCCTGGCACTTTCCAACGATGCATGATGAGTATTTTCTCTGATTTTATTGAAAATTGCATGGAAGTGTTTATGGATGACTTTACTGTTTATGGTTCTTCCTTTGATGCATGCTTGAACAGTTTAAACTTGATTTTAGAAAGATGCATCGAGACTAACCTTGTGTTGAATTATGAAAAGTGTCATTTTATGGTTGAGCAGGGAATTGTTCTTGGTCACATTATTTCTGAAAAAGGAATTTCTATTGACCCTGCTAAGATTGATGTGATTTCTACACTGCCTTACCCTTCTTGCATTCGCGAGATTCGTTCTTTTCTTGGTCATGCAGGATTTTACAGGCGTTTCATCAAGGATTTCAGCAAGATAGCTCTTCCGCTGTCGAACTTGTTGAAGAATGACGTCACTTTCGAGTTTGATGTCAAATGCAAACAAGCGTTTGACTTCTTGAAGAAAGCATTGACCTCCGCTCCCATCATTCAGCCCCCTGACTGGACACTTCCTTTTGAGCTTATGTGTGATGCTTCGAATTATGCTGTTGGGGCTGTCCTTGCACAAAGAGTTGACAAGGCTGCCCATGTTATTTACTATGCTTCTAGGACTTTAGATTCTGCACAATCTAATTACACTACCACTGAAAAAGAACTGCTAGCTATTGTTTTTGCTCTTGACAAATTCAGATCTTATTTGCTAGGTTCCAAGGTTGTTGTTTTTACTGACCATGCAGCTTTAAAGTACTTGCTGAAGAAGCCAGATGCAAAACCGAGATTGATTCGGTGGATGTTGCTGCTCCAAGAGTTTAATGTTGAGATTAAAGACAAAAGTGGAGCTGAGAACTTAGTGGCTGACCACTTGAGCAGGATAGAGAGAGATGAAGATCCTTTTCCTATTAAGGATGATTTTCCTGATGAGCAGTTGTTTCTTTTGCATGGGATTACACCTTGGTTTGCTGACATTGTTAATTTTCTTGTTGCTGGTGTTTTTCCTACAGGTGCATCTAGATCACAGGTTCACAAACTCAAAAGTGATGCCAAATATTATGTTTGGGATGACCCATATCTATGGAAATTTGGTAGTGATCAGGTAATCAGGAGATGTGTCCCCGACAATGAGATTGAATCTATTTTAAAATTTTCTCATGCATCTCAAGTCGGCGGACATTTCGGTCCTCAAAGGACTGCAAGAAAGGTCCTTGATTCAGGCTTCTATTGGCCAACTATTTTTAAGGACGCTTTTGAGATTTATCGCACTTGTAAAGAGTGCCAGATAGCAGGTACCAACATCACTCGCAAGAGTGAAATGCCTCAACAGCCTATGCTTTTCTGTGAGGTATTTGATGTATGGGGGATCGATTTCATGGGTCCCTTTCCTGTATCATTTGGTTTCCTTTACATTTTGCTTGCTGTTGACTATGTTTCAAAGTGGGTGGAAGCTATCCCCACTAGGACTAATGATTCTAAAGTTGTTGCAGAGTTTGTCAGGTCTAATATCTTTTGCAGGTTTGGAATACCGCGAGCTATCATAAGTGACCAAGGCACTCATTTCTGTAACCGCACCATAGAAGCCTTACTCCGAAAGTATGGAGTTGTGCACAGAGTCTCTACTGCATATCATCCACAGACTAATGGGCAAGCTGAGATCTCCAACAGGGAGATCAAACAGGTTTTAGAGAAAATGGTGCAGCCAAACAGGAAAGACTGGAGCCGTCGTCTAGAAGACGCACTTTGGGCTCAAAGGACAGCTTTCAAGACACCCATTGGGATGTCTCCTTATCGACTTGTTTTTGGTAAGGCATGTCATCTTCCTGTTGAGATAGAACACCGTGCTTTTTGGGCGGTGAAGAGTTGTAATTTGGAGATGCAACAAGCAGGTATTGAAAGAAAACTCCAATTGCAACAGTTGGAAGAGCTTAGATTAGAGGCTTATGAGAGCTCTAGGATTTATAAAGAGAAAACTAAGCACTTCCATGATAAAATGATTTCTAGGAAGGAATTTTCTGTGGGCCAACAGGTTTTACTGTTTAACTCCCGCCTTAAGCTAATGGCTGGGAAACTTCGATCCAAATGGATTGGCCCCTTTGTTGTTACTAATGTTTTCCCTCATGGTGCAGTAGAAATAAAAAGTGCAGGTACTGACAAAGTCTTCAAGGTTAACGGGCAGCGGCTGAAGTTATTCCATGAAAGTCCGGTGCCTGAAGATGTCAGCATAGAGGAGCTTTCTTTAGAAGCACCTGACTACGCTGCAACTTGATCAGGGAGTCCTTCTTTCCTTCTCTCTACTTTATTAGTAATGTCTTTTCATTGAGGACAATGCTTGGTTTAAGTGTGGGGGAGGAAATTGTGTGTTTTATTTTTTTTTTGTGTGTTAGTATTTTGTTTAATTTCAATAAAAAATGCATCTTCTTGAAAGTTTTAGGCTACACACTGATTTGAGTCGGGTTTGCGGAGACATGGGAAAAGTTCACAAGATCGATATCGTTCTAACACCGTAAGTCTCCTGCATACGGAAATTGATTTGAATTTGTTATTATGTTTTAGCCTTAATTTCTCATTCTTTGACAGCTCTTGAGTAGTTTATTTCAGCAATCGGCACCATCTCTCACACACTTTACGCAGGAAGCCGATGAATATAAGTGAATGTTCCGAAAAGAAAAAAAAAGAGAAAAGAAAAAGGTAATACACCTTCTAAGTTTGGTGATCCTCACCCGGTCACTTAACCCAACGGTTGTGTAATCTTAAAAAAAAAAAAAGGTTTTCAAAACTCTTTGTTAGTTGGTTCAGCGGTTTCTGGTGCTGAACTTGGTAGGGAGGATTACGGTCCGATCCCCCGCAACTACATCTGAGTAAGCAAAGGGTTATGCCACGCAAGTACCGGAACCCCGTGCAAAAGGATCAGAGTCACTAACCGGTTGTCCTGCTATAAGTGTGTGGAGATAACGGGCTTAATGTGATTGCGCCTGAATGAAAAAGAGCAAAAAGGATGAGTAAGTTAGGCTATGGTATAATAATATGATTTGAATTGGTTTGTGTATTTAGGAGCCTTATGTCTGCATATTTGTGGTTAGTGTTCTTATGATGTCCTTAGTGTGCAAGATTAGTACCTGTCAATGCAAACTCACCTGAAGAAGATCTGTAGCCTAGGATGAGTAACTGTTGATGTTTTTCTGCTTTCTTTTCATTTTGCTCGGAGTGCAAAAGTTCAAGTGTGGGGGAATTTGATCAGTGCATTTTTATGCACGTTCTTCCATGTTTGTACTTAGGCATTTCTATGGTTTGGTTTGTTTATTTTTCTATTTTATTATGTTTTTATATTTTATTTTATTTTTGCACTTATTTGATTTTCGTACTTAATTTTCAGCTTTAGCAGCTTTCACGAATAAATTCATAACTGGAGCTTGGAGTATCGGATTAAAGCGTTCTACCAGTCGTTGGAAAGCTAAGAAAAAGATCTACGATTTTTGTTCAGAAGTCAGAAGCAAATTCGGACTCCAACAAGGCCAGAAAACTCGTACAAGCTGCTGCATTATTTTTTGTATTTTGTTTGGGTTAGTTGTATTGGGCCTGGATCACACATTTGACCCAGTTAAGTTGTGAAACGGGTCGTGCTATTGTTCCTTAGGTTAGGCAGCCACGAAAATACTGTTCATCATCACTATTCACGAAATTCTTGAAGCTTGTACGAATTGATCTATGGCGAACTAATCACTTTTGGTTGATCTACCGAATTCAGGTTCCTAAACTATGAGATTATTATAAGTTTTGCAATAAAATTCCTTTTCCTTCAATAATATATTTTGTTTATCTTTTGCTTAATTTGATATTCGTAATATATGTTGTTTGGTTCGATTGAATTATGTTTTCCAATTTATTTGCGGCTTATCGTTGCTTAATCGTTAATTCGCTGTATGCCTAACCGAATGCTTAATTCGGCAAACGGAAAGCATCATTCGTATGATATTGTTACGCTTGTTGATTATATTGTAATCGAACGGGAAAGGAATCCGCTTAGGATAGTGAGATTTTAACAATCAATGATTAGTAGGAACTGAATCGGTAGATTGACTTATTTCCATAATCACTTATTTCAAAACAGCTTAATTTCATAATCACTTTTGATAATCATTTTTTTCGACCAAACCAACCCCCCCTTAATCGACCCCCCTAAATCGATTTAGCTTTTAGTTAATAAAAATCAAGAGTCCTTGAGAGACGATACACGAGTTACCGTTACCGTTGTTACTACAGTTTGCAATTTTACTCGTTTTTGACCCGCGTGCGACAGCGGATCAATCTTCTACCTTGTACACAACCAGAAAGTATCCCTCATGGATCTCATCCAGAAACAGACAGGATACCTGCTCTGATACCAATTGAAATTCCGGTAAGACAGAACTCAGATGTCATATATGGATGTCGTGACATCTGATCTGACATTATAAAACAAACAAGGTAGGCAAAATAAAACAGTGCAGAAAATAAAGAACACAACAAAATTGTTCACCCAGTTCGGTTCAATCAACCTACTCTGGGGGCATACCAAGCCAGGGATGAAGTCGATTATTAGCAGTATCAATTCAAAGCTAAACTCCCAGTTTACAACTCCTCACTTAATCACTACCCAATGACTCCTCTACCTAGGTTCTCCCTAGATATGAAATATCTCCATTCCACTCCCAATCATAGCAATGATGTCTAGCAGTCAACAACTCAGCCACTGCATCGACGGCCTAATTACCAACATTATAAATACAAAAATAAACATAACTTAGAGTTGCTTCAAATCTTCCTCCAAGAACACAACTCCACTCATTGCTTCACAGCTTCTGAGTGAATAAACAAACCTCTTACCTACAGGCTTCGACGCACAAATCAGTGACCTTTCCACAAACCGGGAGGTTCACCTACACGGCTAACCCTAAAAACTACATCTTGTCAATACTCGGCTAGCTTGATAAACTAGGTTACAAAGTTTCCTATTTATAACCTATTCCCAACTGGACTTGGGCATACAATCACAGCATTATTTGCTGTTACAAATCACAAAAAACTTTCTGCTAAAAACAAGGTCTTCAATCATAAGTTTCCTAATTTATTTTCATAATTAGAAACTGCATAATCTTCAATACTCTGACTTGATTCTCTTGACCTTTAAACTTGCGCCACATAGGATTGCATAATATTCCATAGAATATTCTGCATCTGTTGAGTACATACTGAATCTTCATATTACAGCTCAGCAGGCGCGTGACAGTTAAATATAACAGCATCAGCTGTCAAATACTGATGTCATGACATCAAGCATGACATCCATAAGACACACAATGTTTTACCACAAAATGTGTAACGCCCGTAAATGTGTTTTTATGATTAATTGTGATGTTTGCTACATTTCCTAAATTTTACCGTTTTTGAGTCGAGTCAGTCGGTAAATATTAATTATGCTAATATTTTACTTATTACTTTCCATGTGTGTAATTATTATGTTTTGGGTGTTAATTGGTTAGAATTAATGTTTAGTAACATTTGGGCCAAAATTGGAATTTATGAGAGTTGAGTGGGTGAAAATGAGAAGTAGAGAAATAGAAAGAGTTATAGAGAGAAAAAGAGATATTTTGGAAAGAAAGAAAGAAAACTTGTGAAGAGAAGAGAAAGAAGAGAAAAACAAAGAGAAGAAGAGAGTTGTAGAAATCCAAACCAAGCTAGAGCCAAGAATCTAACCAAGGTAAGGGGGTGAATCTAGTTTATCTTGATTGTATGATTCTTATAGTTTTGTTTGTTTTGTTCTTGTTCTTGCTCTTTTCTAAGTTTGACCAACAATGGTGGATGGGGTGTTTTGTGAGTTTTGAAGTTATAAGCTTGATTTTGTGGTGTGTATGTGTAGTATGATGATAGATATCCCCATTGATCATGTTTGTTTCTCATTTCTCCATGTTTTCTTGCTCATGAAGGAATTATTACGTTATTGACATTTAGTGAGTGAACCATGGATCATTGATTGTTAGAGTGAATATATGGCATGTATGGGTTGTGTAGGATGTGTAGGGAAGCTTATTTGAGGTTTTGAGATGATTGGGTGGGATTTTGCAGGTCTGTTGCAGAACTAACTTTTCTAGGTTTACGCAGGTCCGCTGAGCGGCCTAGGGTCCGCTGAGCGGAGGTTCTTTTGCAGGAAAATCTCTGTGGAGGTCCGCTGAGCGGAGTTTCTGCATTTTTGTCTGATAATTTTCTGTCTGGGTCCGCTGAGTGGAGCTAAACGGACTGTGCGAAATATAGATTTTCCAAACTTCGTTTTGTTGTATCTTTTGAACCGTAGGTCGTTTCTACGCGCCGTTTGAAGTATTATGGGAACCCTTGAGTATGCTTTATGATAAAGAGGAGTGTATTGGTGGTTGAATGAATTTTTCATAAATGTATTTTGTGAAATGATATTTGCTAATCGAGTATGTTTTGACTGTATATGTGTGTTGTGTGAATTTGAACGCCTGAGTGGCAATTTTGGTGATGTATCCGTGTAGATTAATATAACCGGTGTGATGTGGATATGTGACCGAGTTATATTATTGTTGTTGTTATGTAATCGAGTCGTTTGTATGCACAGCATAACATTTCAATACGTTAATGGCGGAATGCTGTTAACAGATGGCCTGCGGGCATTGGTTACCAGTAGGAGCTTAATGCTCGGTAACGGTATATTAGCCTGAGTGGCAAGAGGTCATCAATGGGAAGTAAATGCTCGATGACGACAGCCTGCGGGCTTCCTGAGTGGAATAAAGTCCCAGCATAATGCTCGGCAAGGTGTCTTTGTCATAATGACAAGGAGGAGTTTTACTCCGGATTTGGTACTACATGCATATGCATAGTCAAGTCTCATTCATCATCGTCTGTCTTTATAATTTATGTTATCATTCATGTGTCGCATTACTTATATATTGATTGTGGTCGACTTAGTGGATTACTTTGTTGTATGATTCTTGATGATACTTGTTGGCATTACTATATTTATCATGCTTTTCATTATGAATTATATTCTCACCCTTCTGCCTTAATGTTACCTACTCGTGGGTAATGTGCAGGTGATCCGCAAGTGTAGGTGCTCTTTTAGTAGTCGTCCGTTTTGGTGTCGTCCGCTCGTGATACGTAACACCTAGGGGGATCGAACACTTATTTTGTAGATGATGCTTATAGGATCCTTTTGATGTATATTTGATCCTTTGGATGTATTCATATTATGCATTTTGAATGCCTTATCATACGTTGTATTTTGGAGGAATGTTGTGGATATTCTGTTTACCGATGCATATATATAAGTATGAATACTATCAAGTGTTTATGAGAATCCTTCCTCTTTGATTATTTGTGTTACGCATCTTTTACGAGTATGTTATGTTTGGTAATGTGGTTACTTAAGTGTAACGCCCTAATTGTTTTTATGAATTTAATTTTTATACTCTGATATTTGTACCTATATGCTTGGGTAGAATTGGGGTGTTACATTAGTGGTATCAGAGCGGGCCGGTCTTGTCCGACCAAGTGTCGTGTCGTTTGGTCTAACCATTCTTGTGTTATTCTTTGGGCTTACTTCTCTTGGTGTTATTGTGAAGTTTAGAGATGGCTGGACGTAATGACGCTGCTATTGCTGCTGCATTGCAAGCTATGGCTGAAGCTATGCATACGGATGAGAATGCAAGGTCTCGGAGTTTAGCGACTTTCCAGAGGGAGAATCCTCCTGTGTTTAAGGGAACGCATGACCCCGAGGGAGCCTTGACTTGGATGAAGGAGATGGAGAGGATCTTTCATGTGATGGATTGCACGCAAGAGCAGAAAGTCAGGTATGGCACTCATCAGTTAGCTGTGGAGGCTGATGATTGGTGGCTGGAGACTTTGGCAAGGTTAGAAGCAACCGGTGAAGAGATTTCCTGGACGGTGTTCAAGAGGGAGTTTTTGAGGAAGTATTACCCGGAGGATGTCCGTGGAAAGAAAGAGACTGAGTTTCTGGCTTTGGTTCAAGGCAGCATGTCTGTGTCTGAATATGCGGCAAAGTTTAATGAACTTGTGAAATTCTACCCGTACTTTGTTGGTGAGGGAGCAGAATTTTCTAAGTGCATTAAGTTCAAGAATGGGTTGCATTCTGATATCAAGAAGGCGGTAGGGTATCAGAAGATTCGGGTGTTTCCAGATTTGGTGGACAGCTGTAGGATTTATGATGAGGATAATAATGCTCATCATAAGGTGATTAATGAAAGGAGGAACAAAGGTCCGCAGAATCGTGGGAAGCCGTATGATGGAGGGAAGGGTAAGCAAAAGATGAATTATGGACCAAGGTTTAGTGGGGGAGATGCTCCTGCTAGGATTATATGTTTTAAGTGTGGTAAACCAAGCCACAAAAGTAATGTCTGCAATGGTGACGCGAGGAAATGTTTCAAGTGTGGGAGGGCAGGACATATGTCATCCGACTGTGCGTTCAAGGGAATAGTGTGTTTTAATTGTGGTGAAGAGGGACACATGAGCGGTCAATGTCCGAAGAAGAAAGTTCAAGCTGGTGGGAAGGTGTTTGCGTTGGCTGGAACTCAGACGGATAAGGGTGATCGACTGATCAGAGGTACTTGTTTTATTAATGGCATTTCTTTAATTGCTATTATTGATACGGGTGCTTCGCATTTTTTTATAGCCACCGATTGTGTTAAAAGATTAGGTCTTGTTTTGTCCGACTTGGGTGGTGAGATGGTTATCGATTTACCAGCAATGGGGTCGGTGACTACTTCTTTAGTTTGTGAGAATTGTCCGGTATAAATCTTCGGTAAGGATTTTACTGTTGATTTGATTTGTTTGCCGATGAACGAGTTAGACGTGGTTCTGGGAATGGATTGGTTGATGAATAATCATGTCCACATCGATTGTTATCATAAGTTGGTGAGATTTCCATTTCTTGAGAAGGATGCGGAATTTGGTGTCTTATCTACCAAGGAGTTGAATCGACTATTAGAAGATGAGGCACAATTGTTTGGTGTGTTTGCATCGTTAACTGTGGAGGGTCGAGCTGCAGTTGGGGATTTCCCAGTAGTGCAAGAATTTCCCGAAGTGTTTCCTGAAGACTTTTTTGATGTGCCGCCGAAGAGAGAAGTGGAGTTTTCCATAGATCTAGTTCCTGGTACGAGGCCTGTGTCTATGGCGCCATATAGAATGTCGGCATCAGAGTTAGTGGAATTGAAGAAACAATTGGAAGAGTTGCTAGCAAAACATTTTGTGAGGCCTAGTGTTTCGCCATGGGGAGCTCCAGTTTTGTTGGTAAAGAAGAAGGATGGAAGCATGAGGTTGTGTATTGATTATCGCCAGTTGAACAAGGTGACAATTAAGAATAAGTATCCACTTCCTAGGATTGACAACTTGATGGATCAGTTGGTGGGAGCCAGTGTGTTTAGCAAGATTGATTTAAGATCTGGTTACCATGAGATTCGGGTGAAGGAGGAAGATATTCAGAAGACTGCGTTTAGGACTCGGTACGGGCATTATGAGTTTTTGGTGATGTCGTTCGGGGTTTCTAATGCACCTGGTGTGTTTATGGAGTATATGAATCGCATATTCCATGATCAGTTGGATAAGTTTGTTGTGGTCTTCATAGACAACATCTTGATTTATTCTAAGTCTCCGGAAGAGCATGAGGAGCATTTGCATGTTGTGCTACAGGTTTTGAAGGAGAAGCAGATGTATGCTAAGTTATCCAAGTGCGAGTTCTGGTTATCAGAGGTGAGTTTTCTTGGTCATGTGATTTCAGGTAACGGGATTGCAGTGGATCCATCCAAGGTAGATGCAGTGCTACAATGGGAGGTTCCGAGATCAGTTACTGAGATCAGAAGCTTCTTAGGTTTGGCGGGTTATTATCGAAGATTCATAGAAGGCTTTTCAAAGTTGGCACTTCCGTTAACTCAGCTTACTTGCAAGGGTAAGGCGTTTATTTGGGACATAGTTTGTGAAAGGAATTTTGAAGAGTTGAAGTGAAGGTTGACTTCAGCTCCGGTTTTGGTTTTACCTGATCCTAAGGAACCGTTTGTGGTGTATTGTGATGCATCGCATATGGGGTTAGGTGGTGTTTTAATGCAGGAAGGTAAGGTGGTGGCTTACGCTTCGAGACAGTTAAGGATTCATGAGAAGAATTATCCCACTCATGATTTAGAGTTAGTTGCGGTTGTTTTTGTATTAAAGATTTGGAGGCATTATCTCTACGGTGCAAGGTTCGAGGTCTTTAGTGATCATAAGAGTTTGAAATACTTATTTGATCAGAAAGAATTGAACATGAGACAACGTAGGTGGTTGGAATTCCTGAAGGACTATGACTTTAGCTTGAATTACCATCCTGGTAAAGCTAATGTGGTTGTCGATGCTTTGAGTCGGAAATCTTTGCATATGTCCGTGATGATGACGGAGGAGTGGAAACTTTTGGAGCAGTTTCGTGATCTTAGTTTGGTATGTGAATTGACACCAGATAGTGTGAAGTTGGGTATGTTGAAAGTGACGAATGATTTTCTGTCGACCGTTAGCGAGAGACAGAGGATGGATGTGAAACTGGTTGATTTGTTTATATTAGCAAATCAAAGTGATGATGGCGACTTCATAGTGGATGGTTAGGGTGTTTTGAGATTCCGTGGTCGGATTTGTGTACCTGATGATTCCGAGCTGAAGAAGATGATTTTAGAGGAAGGTCACAGAAGCAGTTTGAGTATCCATCCGGGAGCCAATAAGATGTATCAGGATTTGAAGAAGATCTTTTGGTGGTCTGGTTTGAAAAGAGATATGGCTCAGTTTGTGTATGCGTGTTTGGTATGTCAGAAGTCAAAAGTGGAACATCAGCGTCCTGCAGGGTTGTTGCAACCGTTGGATATTCCAGAGTGGAAATGGGATAGTATTTCTATGGACTTTGTGACGAGTTTACCAAATACTGTGAGAGGTTTTGATGCAGTTTGGGTGATTGTTGATAGGTTGACAAAGTCTGCTCACTTTATTCCTATTAACATCACTTTTCCAGTTGCGAAGTTAGCTGAGATTTATATCAAAGTGATTGTGAAACTACATGGTATACGTTGAGTATTGTGTCGGATAGAGATCCGAGATTCACATCAGATTTTTGGAAAGGTTTACAAGAGGCTCTAGGTTCTAAGTTGAGGTTGAGTTCGGCTTATCATCCTTAGACAGACGGTCAGACCGAAAGGACTATTCAATCGTTAGAGGACTTGTTGAGGGCGGTGTCCTTGAGAAGGGAGGTTCGTGGGATACTTATCTTTCGTTGATAGAATTCACTTACAACAACAGTTTTCATTCTAGTATCGGAATGGCACCTTTTGAAGTGCTATATGGTCGTAAGTGTAGAACTCCATTATGTTGGTTTGAATCGGGCGAGAGTGTGGTACTCGGGCCTGAAATGGTAAGAGAGACTACAGAAAAGGTGAAATTTATTCGTGAGAAGATGAGAAGTTCACAGAGTATGCAAAAGAGTTATCATGACAAGCGAAGGAAAGATTTGAAATTCCAAGCTGGGGATCATGTATTCTTAAGAGTTACGCCTATGACGTGTGTTGGGCGAGCTTTGAAATCGAGGAAGCTTACTCCGCGTTTTATTGGTCCTTATCAGATATCGGAGCGAGTTGGCAAAGTTGCGTATCGGGTGGCGTTACCGCCAAGTCTTTCTAATCTGCACGATGTATTCCATGTGTCTCAGTTGAGGAGATACATTGCGGATCCATCCCATGTGATTCAGATGGATGATGTGCAAGTGCGTGAGAACCTGACGGTTGAGACGATGCCGGTGCGTATTGAGGGTCGTTAGACTAAGACTCTGCGAGGCAAGGAGATCGCCTTGGTGAAAATCGTATGGTTAAGTGCGGCAGGTGAGAGTTTGACCTGGGAGTTGGAGAGTAAGATGCGAGACTCCTATCCTGAGTTGTTTGTAGCAGGTAATTTTTATTTTCGAGGACGAAAATCTCTTAAGTGGGGGAGGGTTGTAACGCCCGTAAATGTGTTTTTCTGATTAATTGTGATGTTTGCTACATTTCCTAAATTTTACCGTTTTTGAGTCGAGTCAGTCGGTAAATATTAATTATGCTAATATTTTACTTATTACTTTCCATGTGTGTAATTATTATGTTTTGGGTGTTAATTGGTTAGAATTAATGTTTAGTAACATTTGGGCCAAAATTGGAATTCATGAGAGTTGAGTGGGTGAAAATGAGAAGTAGAGAAATAGAAAGAGTTATAGAGAGAAAAAGAGATATTTTGGAAAGAAAGAAAGAAAACTTGTGAAGAGAAGAGAAAGAAGAGAAAAACAAAGAGAAGAAGAGAGTTGTAGAAATCCAAACCAAGCTAGAGCCAAGAATCTAATCTAGTTTATCTTGATTGTATGATTCTTATAGTTTTGTTTGTTTTGTTCTTGTTCTTGCTCTTTTCTAAGTTTGACCAACAATGGTGGATTGGGTGTTTTGTGAGTTTTAAAGTTATAAACTTGATTTTGTGGTGTGTATGTGTAGTATGATGATAGATATCCCCATTGATCATGTTTGTTTTTCATTTATCCATGTTTTCTTGCTCATGAAGGAATTATTAGGTTATTGACATTTAGTGAGTGAACCATGGATCATTGATTGTTAGAGTGAATATATGGCATGTATGGGTTGTGTAGGATGTGTAGGGAAGCTTATTTGAGGTTTTGAGATGATTGGGTGGGATTTTGCAGGTCTGTTGCAGAACTAATTTTTCTAGGTTTACGCAGGTCCGCTGAGCGGCCTAGGGTCCGCTGAGCGGAGGTTCTTTTGCAGGAAAATCTCTGTGGAGGTCCGCTGAGCGGATTTTCTGCATTTTTGTCTGATAATTTTCTGTCTGGGTCCGCTGAGCGGAGCTCAAGCGGACTGTGCGAAATATAAATTTTCCAAACTTCGTTTCGTTGTATCTTTTGAACCGTAGGTCGTTTCTACGCGCCGTTTGAAGTATTATGGGAACCCTTGAGTATGCTTTATGATAAAGAGGAGTGTATTGGTGGTTGAATGAATTTTTCATAAATGTATTTTGTGAAATGATATTTGCTAATCGAGTATGTTTTGACTGTATATGTGTGCTGTGTGAATTTGAACGCCTGAGTGGCAATTTTGGTGATGTATCCGTGTGGATTAATATAACCGGTGTGATGTGGATATGTGACCGAGTTATATTATTGTTGTTGTTGTTATGTAATCGAGTCATTTGTATGCACAGCATAACATTTCAATACGTTAATGGCGGAATGCTGTTAACAGATGGCCTGCGGGCATTGGTTACCAGTAGGAGCTTAATGCTCGGTAACGGTATATTAGCCTGAGTGGCAAGAGGTTATCAGTGGGAGCTAAATGCTCGATGACGACAGCCTGCGGGCTTCCTGAGTGGAATAAAGTCCCAGCATAATGCTCGGCAAGGTGTGTTTGTCATAATGACAAGGAGGAGTTTTACTCTGGATTTGGTACCACATGCATATGCATAGTCGAGTCTCATTCATCATCGTCTGTCTTTATAATTTATGTTATCATTCATGTGTCGCATTACTTATATATTGATTGTGGTTGACTTAGTGGATTACTTTGTTGTATGATTCTTGATGATACTTGTTGGCATTACTATATTTATCATGCTTTTCATTATGAATTATATTCTCACCCTTCTGCCTTAATGTTACCTACTCGTGGGTAATGTGCAGGTGATCCGCAAGTGTAGGTGCTCTTTTAGTAGTCGTCCGTTTTGGTGTCGTCCGCTCGTGATACGTAACACCTAGGGGGGATTGAACACTTATTTTGTAGATGATGCTTATAGGATCCTTTTGATGTAT
Source organism: Vicia villosa (assembly GCF_029867415.1). NCBI lineage: Eukaryota > Viridiplantae > Streptophyta > Magnoliopsida > Fabales > Fabaceae > Vicia > Vicia villosa. Next base: position 20,756,779 of record NC_081181.1, on the reverse strand, counting down.
ATTTGATCCTTTGGATGTATTCATATTATGCATTTTGAATGCCTTATCATACGTTGTATTTTGGAGGAATGTTGTGGATATTCTGTTTACCGATGCATATATATAAGTATGAATACTATCAAGTGTTTATGAGAATCCTTCCTCTTTGATTATTTGTGTTACGCATCTTTTACGAGTATGTTATGTTTGGTAATGTGGTTACTTAAGTGTAACGCCCTAATTGTTTTTATGAATTTAATTTTTATACTCTGATATTTGTACCTATATGCTTGGGTAGAATTGGGGTGTTACAAAATGCAGCCAACTTAAAAACATCTACAAAAGGTGAGAACTACAATGGTGGGTTAGGTAGATAAAGGTCGTCTTCAAATTTCAAGATGAGTCTGAAATCATGAAATATGGAGTACCTGTTAGCTGGAGATTTTGAATGGTATGTATATTCTTCGAGGACTTAAGTTTCGGAGAAAGAATGGCTTTGAATGGCTATTTTTGAGAATGTTATATATGTTGAAGATTCCTAAATTGAAGCTGAATCGAGATAGGCAGTCTTCGAAGCCTTGAGTAGTCTTCGAAATGCAAAGAATATTGAAACTTAAGGTCTTGTGATACATTCTCATGAAAGACACGTTGTCACGAATCGAATGAGGTTCGAGCGGGAAAGTTTGAAATTCGAAAAGTTCCGTTTGAATCAACGAGGACAGGTGGAGCCCCAGGGATTCGAAGCACATGCATACGGGCAACGTGGCATTTCGTTAGTGTAGGACCGTCCGGGTCGAATTAGTATAAATAAGGGTCTTATTAGTAGGATCCAGGGTGTTCATTTTGTACAAATTACTCACAAATCACTCAAGTATCAAGCGTTAGAGAAAGAGTTTTCGCTGAGAAATGTACGTGTAACACCAACACCTTATATATGTTTATCTTTCTATTCAAGATCGAAGTATCTTTAATTTCCTTTACTTTCTTGTCAAGTCTTTCCATATTCGCAATTTAAATTTCCTTTACATTCTCATCGAAATATATTTATGTCTATTGTCTAACCAATTTATGTTTCGTTGCAACTTTATGTAGTTTTATTTCGTAGTTGTTCGTAGATTTGTACCACCACATTATAAAAGAACTAAAAAATCAAGAGAACATGAACCAAATTATCATAAAAGATGACTTTTTGACACATGTCCTAGGATCAATCTAGTCGATCCAGCAAGTAACCAAAGTATATTCATAGTTTGGAAGACTAGCGGTTGTTTACCGGAAATCACCGTAAACAGTACCAACATTGGAAGTGAATGAGGATGATGAACAGAAGGCTGCGTACAAGGATAAAAGGAAGAAATATGGAAAAGCTTCGTTCTTGATTCACCAGTGTGTGGATCCTAACGTGTTCGAGAAGATTATTAAAGAAGAAACTACTAAAGAAGCGTGGGACAAGTTAAAAGCTTGTACGGCGGAGATGAAAAATTGAAAAGGGTGAACTTGCAGACATTGAGAAAGTAATTCGAGATGAATCAGATGAAAGGAAGATGAACCAGTCTCAAAATATTTTTCACGCGTGGTGCTATTGACAAACTAGATGAAGGCGTGTGGTGAATCAATCAATGATTTTCAACAGATTGAGAAAGTGTTGAGATCTCTGAATGTAAATTTTGATTACATTGAGTGTCAATTGAAGAGTCTAAGAACCTAGCTGAGATAAAATTGAAATAACTTCAAGCTTCACTAGAGGCTCATGAGATGAGGCTGAAGTAGACGAACTCAGAAAGGGAGAAGGTGGGTGAACAGACACTACAAGCAAGATTCACCAAGAAATTTGGAAAAGAGAAGGCGAAGCAGAGAAAGAATCTTGCTAATGATGATAAGTCAAGCAAGAATTCAAAGAATCATCCTGAATCATCCAAGAAAGGCATGGGCAACAAGTATTCTGGATAGAAAGTTGACATGAAGGAGGTGTAGTGTTACAATTGTCAAGGATGTTGTCATTATGCTTGAGATTATCGAAGAAAGAAGGAAGCACGAGCGGAAGATAGTGATGAAATATATTATGCACATGCTGGAGATAATGATTCTGATGATGTGCTACTTATGGCCAACACTCAGTCGAACACTGAGAAAACCAACATGTGGTACCTGGATTTAGGATACATCAATTATATAACTTGAAGTAAAAACAGGTTCACCTAATTAGATGAATATGTTAACAAGGTGATAAATTTTGTATATGGAAGGCACATCAAATCAAGTTTAAAATGAGACATATATATATATGGTAAAAAAAGATAGTCGCAAAGCCAGCATCACTGATGTATTATATATACCTTTGATGACGAGTAACTTGATAAACGTAGGTCAAATACTCGTCAAAGAATACAACATGAAGCTTGAAAAGTATCAAATAAAGTTGTATGATGGTAATGAGAGATTAATTTCGAAGGCACATTTGGTAGAAAAGTAACCTTCAAAGTAGAGATCAACAATATTGATCATCAATGTTTTGCTTCGACTACATAAGAAGACAGGAATTGGCTATGACACTATAGGTATGGACATCTAAACTTCAGAAATTTAGGAATGTTTAACCAGAAGAAAATGGTGTATGGTTTACCTCAGGTAAAGGAACCAAGTAAAGTGTGTGAGGAATGTTGTAAAGCAAAGCAAGCCATAAAAGCATTCAAGCATGACTTTCCTATAAAGTCGAAAGAAAAGATGGAGCTTATTCATTTCAATATATGTGGACCTTTTGAAGTTAGGTCGAATGGAGGTAAATATTACTTTCTAACTTTCATCAATGAATTCACCAAATATATGTGGATCTATCTGATTAAAAATAAATGTGAGGTATTCATAGAGTTCAAAAAGTTTAAACTGCATGTCAAGAAACAAAGTGGATGCAAGTTAAAGAAATTGAGAACTGATAGTGGTGGTGAATACACCTCTAGATAATTTGCTAAGTTCTACAATGAGGAAGTTATAGAGCATGAGGTCATTGCACCCTATACACCTCAGTATAATGGTATAACTAAGAGGAAGAATCGAAGTATACTGAACATGGCCAGAAGTATGTTGAAAGCTAAAGAAATGCCAAAGAGATTTTGGGAAGAAGCATTTTAGACAGCAACTTACATACTAAATAGATGTCCAATGAAGAATCTGGTCGAACGGACATCTTATGAGGCTTGGATAGTGTCGAAGTCTAATGTTAGTCATCTTAGAAGATTTGGACCAATGTGTTTCAGGCATGTACCTGGGCAATTAAGGAAGAAGCTATATGATCGAAGTCAGGCCATGGAGCTAATAGATTATCATTCAACTAGTGCATACAAGTTGTATTCTCCAAATGATGATAAACTAGTGATCAATCAAGATGTTCTGGTAGACGAAAGGAAAAGGGTGGAACTGGACTTAAGAGTCAGTTCGACATGAACAAGATACAATCACAATTGTATTTGAAGAACAAGATCAATAGATTGAAATCACAACCAATCGAAGTGAAAAACCACCTTAGAAAATGTCAAAAGGTCGACTAGAACGAGAACTGAATTGATAAGGCTAGCTGGATATGAGAGATTTCCAAATCAAGCAGTAGATGCAGATGGTGACTTATTAGAAGAAGCGATGTTGATGGCTAAAGTACAGCCAATTAATTTGGATCAAGCCATGAATGATTATAATTAGTGTGAAGCCATGAAATAAGAAATCGGGAAAATCAAGAAGAATAAGACCTGGTGCTTGTCGAAAGATCTAGCAAGAACCCAATTTATTTGAAATGGGTCTTGTAAGAACAATATTTGGTTATGCACCTGGCCTTTAGTTTTGATGATAATAATACATTGTTTATTAGAGAATAATTTTGAAACCTAAGGGTTTTTGTCTAGTGTGTAGCTTTTGCTTACAAGTTCTGACTCTCATAGAATAGCGTGTGACATCATCGGTTGCTAGAATCAATACACTCTGACTATGAAGAGACGGAAAAGTGCGGTTTACAAAAAAAGTCAAGATCTGGAATGCTCTTTAATAATACTTTTGATAGAATTCTCATTGAATGGCTTCTTCCTCTAACTCTGATAAAGGACTTCTGAAGATTCTCATGCTCTGACATTTTGGCACAAGTTCTGAAGACCAAGTTTTAAAGATTCTAAGATAAGGTTTTGGAGAATAAGTTCTGAAGACAAGGTTGAGAAGACTTTATTCAAGCGTTGATCCTTCTAAACATGTTTCATCAACATACATTCTGAAGAATCTAAAGATTAGAAGATAAGATCAAAAAGGTTTTATGTGAGTGAATAGTACATGGTACAAATCAAATATTCCTTCCACTATGTTGATTTGGTGGCTCAAGGACATTATTATGGCACAATGTTGTCTACCATTCTCACTGACTGTTATGCAATAATGTAACTAAGAAATGTGCAATTCCATCTTCACGCTTCAACGAATCTTTTCATGTCTATATATAGAAGACTTGGAAGAATTGAAAAGATGACTCAATAACACTAAGACTCATTGAATACACTAAAACTTTGTTTGATTGAAAATTTATAAAACAAGGAACTTTTGTTCATATTTTACTCTTAACATTGTTGTGTTATTGATTGTATTTCATTTTGTATAATCTGCTTACCAAGAAACATTTTTGTAAACACACCTTTGTTTTTTAACTTGTGAGTTGATATTGTTCCTTTAGAGAATATGGTATAGTTAGAAGTATCAAGAAAACATTCACAGTAGGTCTTTGTGGTTGTAATCAAGTTTGGTTATAGTGTATTAAGTCATTGTTGATAAGGCAAAATCACCTAGGCGAGTGGACTGGAGGTAGCTTTGTTAACAGCGAACCAGGATAAAATTGTTGTCATTATTTTTATTTCTTGCTCCTTGTTTGTTTGTTTTGGTGAACCAAAAGTTTTTATTCTTGAAATCTAGTTGAAACCCCCCGTTCTTGTGTTTCCTTTACCTTCATGTCTACAAGCTAGAACGAAGGCTAAATGGTGATATTGCCAAGCATAAGGCAAGACTAGTGGCGATAGGTTTTCTGCAAAAAATAGTTATTGATGTCGAAGAAGTCTACGCACCTGTTTCAAGGTTGGAGACAATCAGGATTATTGTGTCGACAACAGTTTACAAAGGGGGGAAAGATACATCATTTGGATGTAAAATCAGCTTTTCTGAATGAACCTTTGGTAGAAGAAGTTTATGGTAGTCAACCACTAAGATTTGAAATCAAAGATCAGAAGTCGAAGATGTACAAATTGAGGAAGGCTCTATATGAATTTATACAAGGCTCTATAGTGATAAAGAATTACTCAAATGTTTGAATTTCATTCCAACATTATCCATATTTTTTAAAATATAATTTCAAATTCATTCTTTCTCCTTCCATCCTAACTTTTATAAAAAGCTTAAATTTAGAAATTTTCGATAAGATACGTAGTTTGTTGTTTGCCCTTTGTGAAATAAGAGGAAACTCTTTATATATATAAGGGATATATTTACTCCAAGAGTAAGTTACTGTAACTTACTTCACATCTTGACCATTAATTTTTTTCAATTTAATAGGTAAAAATAATAAGGAATAGTTTTCTCTCTCCATATTTAATTACCTATTATTTTTAACCTTTAACTTAAAAAATGAATGGTCAAGATGTGGAGTAAGTTATAATAACTTACTCTTAGAGTAAATATATATCTCCTCATATGTATATATATATATATATATATATATATATATATATATATATATATATATATATATATATATATATAAAGGACAAACATAAATTTCTTAAAATTACAAAAGTAAAAAATCTAAATAAAAGGGAAAACATAAATTCAGTGTTTTAAAAATCAAACCGGACATCAAATCGGTGAGGGTACTTGGTCACTGGTTTATTGGTCGAGCCACTGAGTCACTAGTCGAACCGCGTGACTAAACCGGATTAAATCGGATAACTCGGTTGAATAGACCAGTCGTTATAACAAAATTATATAGGTGTAAAATATGTCGATGATTCAGTATCTACAAAATATAACTAGCACTTAAATTTTTTTGAAAATATCATATTATAATAAATTCAAAAGTTCATAATTTAAATTCAAATTTTACATATAGGTCTCACACACAATAAAATAGTACATAATTATAAAATATAATTGCAAACAAAAGTTTAATCGCAACATAATCTAATTGAATAATTTATAAAAAAGTAATTTTATTGTCTACTAAATTTAATTTCAATAAAAGAAAAATTGTTTCAATATTGGGATCACCTTCTTCAATATCAAAATCATCGGTAACAAAATCAATCGCATCTGCAACAATTTTTTATTTTTTATTTTATTTTTCATTAAAATAGTCAAAATGACGTTGTTTTAATTTTTTAAAATAAAAAAATAAAAAAATGCATTTAAACTGCCGGTTCACAAAAACTGCTGGTTTTAGCGGTTTTGACCGGTTCACACCGGTTCAATGATATTTCCGATCCAGCTATTGAATCAGACCGGTTACCTAGTCGATTCCTGATTCGACCGATCCGGGCCGGTTTTTAAAACACGCATAAAATCCTTAAAAACAATATAATAAATAATTATATCATGTGCATATATAATTTTGTGCATTTTTATGTACATATAAAAGAATCACCGATATTTATCACATTTCTAAATTATATGATGTTTTACTTATTCATGCTCCTAATCTACATGAATGAATTTAATTGAATGAGTGTTAAGAGTATCTTTTAGGTATTAAGCTACCCTACAATTTCCCTTAATCAGAAAGAAACAAACAAAAGTAGAAGTGGCGGGGAAATGAAATAGAATATTAGAAATAACACAAGAGTTTAACAACATAAGTACAAGGAAAATAGAATCATTCACATGTAAGAAGTGTTCAAGTGAATCATTTTTTCTTTCCTATGACAAATTAGCTGAATACAATTTAGAAGAGATATGTCTCTGAGTTGATGCTTTAGATTTCTAATTCATATTATAAAATGTTAATTTATTTAAGAATTTAATTGAAATACATATACATAGTATAATTTTTTTTATATGATTAATAAATAGTAACGGTTAGATCTTAAATTATAATTGATTTTTATTTTAAATATATTTAATATAATAATTATGAATGGTTGTAATAAATTGATTATGTAAAATTTTATATACATAATACTTAATCTCTTTATTTTATAAGTGAAAATCAATTAAAATATCATTTTATTTCTGTTACTACTATGCTTATAATTATGATTAATTAAATAATATTTTAAACTATAAAGTCTTTTTTAAATATTACTATCTCACGTGCTCTTCAATGATATATGTCTTACATTTTTGTTGTTATTGTCATGTGTTTTTTTTAAAACTAAAAACGACAATCATTCTTTCAAATTGATTGTATACATCGAATAATACAAATTTAAATTTTTTATAAATTAAAAAGGATGAATCTGCGAACAAACTCACAACACTCACGTTAATAGTATATAATGGCAAAATGCTTACAAATGTGACAAAGCTTACAAATATGAAGAAATTGAAATGCTCAAAATATCCAGGTCTCCCAGTCTGCAGTGTTGACGACGTCAAAGTCATTGATTAAATATGCACTGAGTCAAAACTAATATGTCAATCTAAACTGAACAAACACCGCACAAAGAAGGGAAGACAAAATAATGCCTCGGTAAGACGACGACCAACACAACGATGCACTAATTAAGACTAGGAAACCACAAAGAAAAAAGTAAAAATTATATGTGAAATCACTTATTTGAATGAAAGGAAAAGGAAAAAGAATTTAGATGGGTGATTTTGGATTAAAAAATTGACCCTAAAACCTTCCCTCTTTAGTGGATGAAGAAAAAGAGAAAACTAGGATGGAAGAAATAATGGAGACGGCTACCATTCTTATAAAGCTTTATCCATTGTCATGTGTTTTTAACAAATATATCTCATGTTTTTAAAATTATTTATTTGTGTATTGTGAAATAAATTCAAACTAAATTATATTTGTATAGTAGTTTTTTTAATGAAGAATAATATTAATAATTGAGAGTAATGAATCTGAACAAGATTATAGTCAAGTAGACGATTAACACAACTAGTACCAAAAACCACATCAAAGAAAACAAGAAACAACAAAAAGAAAAAGAAAAAAAGTATAAGTACAAAGCCACAAATGAACAGGCCACCACAAAAAATGTTCTCCTAAGAAGAAGTTGTCCTCAAAGAACTACACTAGAGAGAGAGAGAGAGAGAGAGAGAGAGAGAGAATTTGACCTCAAGTCACAAGACAACAAACATCGAATAAGAAGCCAAGAAGGGAACACAAAGGACTACATTCTATCTATAAATCAGGCCAAAATCTCGATATGATATTGGTTAATTCAAAGGATAGGACTCTTGAGCCATTTTCTGAAGGTGCAGGAGCTCTCATCTAATATTCTTAAGAACCATTTCCAAGACCAAAAAAAATTGTTTCTCCTTCATTCCTTATGTTTCTCATAATAAACAAAAACACAGCCTCATTTCTAACCCTCTAGATACTACAAACCACAACATGTCAGATCATAGAAAAATCACTCTTAGACTTCGCCCTGCCTCCTAAAAAAGGAAACTCTCAAAAAGAAGACTGGGATCCTTAGGAAGGACTATTTAGAACCCCAACCATCTGAAAACCATTTGCTAAACACTACTAACTAAGTCACGAGTAACAAACAAGCAAACAACTGACTTTAGGAAGTCACCACAAATAGGAAAAACAGCAAGTCAGATGTCAACAATCACCTTTATCTTGAATAAATTCTTTCTAGACGAAAATCTATCGATCGAGGAGGAGATGTCAAGAAAAAATCACCTTTATCTTGAATAAATTCTTTCTATACGAAAATCTATCGATCGATTTATTGGGTATGGTCCATAGTGAAGATGACCCTTCTATGTTTTATCGTCACTTAATCCAAGGGTGTATCTATCTTATTGTGTATGTAGATAATATTGACATAACTGATAGTGCTCAACAGAGAATACTCTGGTTTAAACGATATCTATCAATTTCAGACAAAAGACCTTGGTAAACTCCGCTAATTTTTGGGTATTGAGGTAACTCAATATAAAAATAATTTGGTGATTTCTCAACAGAGATATACTATGAGTATTTTGGAAGAAACGGGTTTGTTGATTGCTAAACTAATTGATACTCCTATGGATCCAAGTGTCAAACTCCTACCTAATCAGGGGGAGCCTCTATCTGACTCAGGAATGTATATGAGATTGGTTGGAAAAATGAATTATCTCATAGTCACTCGTCCTGACATTTCTTTTGTAGTTAGTGTGGTAAGTTAGTTCTTAAATTATCCTTTCTAGGAACACATGGATGTTATTGTTCGGATTCTGAGATACATCAAATGTGCTCCAGGAAAATGTCTCATGTATGAAGATAAAAGACATATTCAGATAGTTGGACTTGGATACGCTGATGTTGATTGGGCATGATCACTCATTGATAGACGGCCCACCTATGGGTATTGTGTACTTGTTGGAGAAAACCTTATATCTCGCAAAATTAAGAAACAACGTAGTTGCAAGATAAAGCGCTGAGGCAAGCAAAGTATAGGGCAATCACATTGGCAACATGTGAACTCAATTGGTTAAAGCGCCGAGGTAAAATATAGGGCCATCAAATTGAAGAAGCAAGACCAATGACACTTGTTTGTGATAATCACACTGCATTGCACATTTCTAACGATTACACTAAAATTTCTATAAAAAGGACAATAGACGTCAAATCAAATACACAAAAACTTCCTTCAAAACTTCATATCTCTCATCTCTAACGATTACTAACGTTAGAGTGTGTGTATTGACCCCTCCTCTATTCAAAGATAACCCATGTGTAAGTTAGAGAATGATCTTTGAAACAACGAAAAACAAAAAATATGACACTTTCAAAAATAAATTTTCTATACTTAAAAAATATAAATTTATTTTCTTTCCTTATATCATCAATTATTATAGAGATATTTTTAACAAATTTTATAATACAATTATTTTTCTTAATAGCTGTAAAATTTGTAAGGCTCTTATGATAAAAGAAGAGGGAGTACTACAAGATTAAAAAAAAATTAAAGGACATTACATTAAATTAATACCAAGAAATTTTGTTGCCAAAATATCAATTTTTTATTTATCAAAGCGAACTGGTCTAAAATTAAAAATGAAATACAAGTACAGTTGTCCTAATTAATGGTAGTACGGTTTATAATTTGTGTCAAACTTAGTTGGTAAACCATGCAATGAAACTTATGTCACGTTAAATTAAATATTCCTCCACTCATTTCCTCGTTTCGTGTTAATGTTGTTTTCTGCAACAATTCTCAACAAGTATTTATTGGAACTCTTCAAGTTTTGACCGAAATGTGTTCAGAAATTTAATTCACAGAATAATTCAACCAATTATGACACCCAATTTGGATGCATGCAAAATGTGTTTTACAAAGCCTGCCAATGCCATGATAAAACGCAAAGTTCTATTTTTAAGCACCCTCATTTTTGCAACAGTTTTTACCTAAGGGGTTTAGTGTAGTAGAGTTTGCGATTATCGATCTTGAAAGTCAATAGATTGTTAAAGCTGTTTTTATTAAGATATTGGTAACCCCGTCCTAGTAGACTTTTTCTGATACGCATGGGGGGTTGTTGAGCAGCAAAGTTTAAATTTCAAGCAAAGATTAAAATTTGGGTAGGGCGGTAACATGTGCTTTTAAGAAAAAATTTAAAGAATAAAAAGAATAATTTTATTTTGCAAATACCTTTTTCCAACTTTTTCCAAAAGTCGAGAGTTGTATTTGCAAACATTTCAAAGTTTAAGTGTATGTTTGGATGAGTGTTTTAATTATTTAATATTACATTTCAATATACTTTTTAATGTGATTTTAAGAAGTTTCGAATCTAAAATTAGGTGTTTAATGTGGTTTTATGATTTGATTTGATTCAATTTGACTCATTATTATCAAACAAATACTAGGGAGCAGATGAAAAGTAAGAAGTATTAAAGATTGAATGTTGTATATATTTCTCTTTAGATTCAAAGCTCTTATTTAGTTTCGAGAAAATCGAAGTTACACCAAAACAATAGTTGTTGATAGTGTTTTTGAATTTTAGCTTTTTAAATTTATTGAATAATTGTTATATTTGATGTATATATAGACTAAATATATTAATTATTTAATAAATTTTAAAAATTAAATTATCAATATTTATCGGTGTCAAATATATATATATATATATATATATATATATATATATATATATATATATATATATATATATATATATATATATATATATATATATATATATATATATATATATATATATAGTGTATACAGTGTCTTTACCTCTTCTTTTCTCAATTCTTTTTGTCTTTAATATATTAGGAAATGAAGAGTAATTAATTATATACAATATGCACATTGAGTGCAACAGAAAATGCTAATAAAAAAGAGTAAAATTCCCACCGCATCATCTCTAATATATTGTTAGTGCTTCCACCATTGTGTATGAGTTATGATACATTACAACTTTTTAGAATTATTAGAATATTGTAAAATTGTTGTTTTTTATTTTATTTTATAATGTTAACACTGTTTCTTAAAAAAATATAAAAAATAATGAAATATTAGTGTCATAGTTTTGACTGAAAAATATTAAAATATTTTTAAAATTTGATGTTCGTAAATTTTCGTGGATATCGTGGAGATCTGTTGGGATGGGGATGGGAGAATTATTCCCTTATGATAAGGATCACGGACATAGACGTGAAAAAATTAAAAGGCGGGGCAGAAAACGGGGAAGCATATATCATCCACACATTCTTTACCCCATTGATATCCTTAATTAGGTTTAGGCCCGATAGAGAAAAGTGTTTTCCTCTAAGTTGACAATATGAGAGAATGAAGAATGGTGGTCATATTTTTTAGTGGCGGAGAGGGTTTTGGCTTGTCCTTGGCATAAAGGAGACGACTTGATCGGAGAGACGGAGGATAATACGAATAGGGTTTTGTCTAGATCATGAGATGATGGTGGCACTTTAAGTTGTACTTTAGAATAATCTATGGAGGATTTCCATGAGTATTAAATAAGTTGGACTTTAGAATAATCTATGGAGAATTTTTGTGAGTATTAAATGGTGGTGATAGTCCTAGAAGGATGTCATCCAAGTGTTTGATCTTCTCGAGAAGGTGTCAGGATATAGGTGAATTTAGTGGAATTGAATGTTGTACAAAGTTAGTATCATTGTGCTTCTTCCTGATGACGCATAAAGTGTAGGACATAAGACTCCATACACAAGAGGGAAGATTGTGGGGATTTGACAAAGTTTAAAACTATTTTATAAGATAGTTGAAAATAAGTTAGTTGAAATTCAAAGTAATCAGAAAAATAAAAGAGATAATGACAGAGAAATAACATCGAAGAATTATACAGGTTCGGCCAAGAAGACCTAACCATGTTCTTAAGAATTGATCTTGAGAATATTCATTGTGCTTGAGAACTTTTAGAAGGTCGTACTCACGAACCCCCTTAAATAAGGAAATGAAGTTTTAGGCTAGCTTATAACCAGACAATGAACAGAGCTTGAAGCGGTTTGTCTTCACATCAAACAAAGATTTTGCAAAGGTTGATCTCGGACTAAGACAAAGTTTTGAGTTGGCAATCCTTTAAACTAAACTAGATTTTATACAGGCTAACCACAAATCAAACCGATATTTATACCAAGATGATCTTAAATCTATTGAGTTTTTATACCCGGTTGAACTAAAAAACCAAGTGAGATTTTATATCAGGCTCATCTCGAACTAATATAACTTTTAATCGGGCTGAGTTCAAGAACCGTTATAGAGATTTTTTTTATGATCTTCACAAATCAAAAGAGAGTTTTTTCTTCAATGGCAGATCTTACAAACCAATTGGAGACTAAAACTAATCCCCAAATACAAATAATAGCTTTTTAAATGGTTTAGCTCAAAATCAAATTAACCAGTTCCCATGAAAGAATTATTTACTCAAGAGAAAAAATTCACTCTTGATAAATTTACAACTTTTCTCTCACCCAGAACAATATTCCTCATTAAACTCAAGAACACTCTTGAAACATTATAGCTAAAATATGTAATAAAATAAGAAAGATTTACAGAGATGATGAAAGAAATGAAAAGTTAGGTTTTTCACATTTTTTGGATTTGAAAAAGTGATAGAGAATCTCTATGTTTATAGGTAAATGAGTGGTATAAATTTGGAAATAATCCATGAACCAAATTAATGCTTTAATTGATTAAGCAATTAGGTTAATTAATTTGTTGTAGCCTAAAATGGAAGGTTTAGATATAGAGTCGTTACCAATCAATAAGAGATTGTCATAATCGATTATAGACTCAATAATTCATCTTTTAATCGATTAGGCCAAAGTTCTAATCGATTAGACAGTTTAGAAAAAGTTTCTTAGTCAATTAAACACTTTTCTAATCAATTGGCTAGGCCTTAAAATGATTTTTTGTGATATAATTAAAAAAAAGGCTTCTCAATGATTTGTGTGTGAGAGAGAGTGTGTGTATGTGTTTGTTTGTGATTTAGCCATATTATTTCTAAAAATGCCCTTCTGTTCTTACAAGACATTGATAACTTAAACAGACACGATCGATCACATGACTCAAAACCGGACCATTTTATGCAATTGTTTCAGTTTGTTAAATTACATACCGAAAATATTTCTCAATGTGTTCTGGAACGAATGCTTAGGGGTATAACTTTAAGATTTTTTTGTGAATAGTAAAAGTGAAATGATAAATTGGTTAAAAAGTTTAAAGGGTATTGAAATTTTTAAAAATTATAAAAATACAAATATAATTGTAAGGATACAAGATAAAATTTTCTATCTTCGGAGTAACAAGTCAACAAACATTATAATATTTCTTATATTTATGTACTTTTTGTATAAAAAAAGTTACTAAAAACATTTATTTGAAATAGTATCAAAAACTAAATAGAAATATTTCCCTAATTATGAAATGTTATTGTCATTCACTCATATTTGGACACTTGGCACTATTGATAATACAAATTGGTCCAGCAAAATTTAATTCCTCTCCGAGAAAAACAGTCAATTTATAAAAGAAAGTTTACGAACAATCTACTACATGTATGATGTTGTCATCGAACTCTTAAGTGTTTAAATCAAACACGTATATGATATAAACACATACACGTGGCTTTAAAAAAAAGACATAAAATTTACTTATCTTGTATCCTAGATCAAGTACTTGTGACTTGTGAGCTAGTTATATCCAAGCATTCCCAAGTAGATGTGAACATGAATACATGATTTAACACAAAAGAGGTATTTGTGCAAAACCTAAGGAGACACGACCTTGGTAGTTGTTGGACAAGAATGGCTCATATGTTTAGTGCATATGAGCTAAAAGGGGTTCTTATTGGTCATGTTTATAGATTATATAGGTTGTGTCAATAATGCAACGTGGTTTTGAACACTCTCCTCACCTATGTCAACTAAATATTCAAATCATTTATCACAATTCAATTTTCTACAACTAATCCTAACAACTTTAATTGTGTCTTTTTTATATAGATTCCTTCTACATGATGTAAATATGTTTGAAATATTGTAGGACACACTATATGTAAACACTTCATTTATGAGAAAAGTATATCTTCCTTTTTATTTTTCAATTCTTATTCTTTTATTGAAAAATTAAAATTTCATAATTTATTTAAATTATATAATTTTGATTCTTCAATAAAAGAAAAATAAAGAGTAAGAAAAGGATAAAATCTTATGATTTAGAGAGGTGGAAAGGATGTGTCTCGATCACTTTTAAACAAGGGTCGTGGTATTAGGTTGTGTTGAGGTCATTTCACACCGTGTAAATTTGGGTGTTGGGCAAGCGACATGGAGATGGTTATCTAGTTACACTCATAGTAGATTTCTCAAAATCTTGGAGTCTTAGAGGCAAACTTCTTTGCCTTGTTGACCTTCTCACATTTTCTTCTATTCGGGCTTCGATGGGGGATGCTTCTGCATTATCAAGCACTGTAGAAACTATTTTTTCGCTGTTGTAATCGATTACTGCTTTTTGGTAACCGGTTACAGGTTGTTGGTGTTGCTTGATTTCGTCGATAACTACCTCTCGGTTGATCACGGTTCTTCTATTTGTTGCGTCATATGTTGGAACAAAATTGGTATATACCATATCTCTTAGATTTTGATGATAACAAAGTAGTTAAAGAACAATTGGGTAGACTAATGTGTGTTCAAGTATGTAGGTACAAAGATTAATATGTTGATTGGAAGTGAGTTTCGAAAGTACACTAAACATTCAAAGAGAAGCTCTTAGGAGGCAGATTCTGAAGATCAGACTCTGAAGAATCAACTTCTGATCAATTTATCTTCTAATGATCAGAGCCTGAAGACTCCAGACTCTGCCCAAGTCATCTTGTAAAGATCAAATCAGCCTCTCAATAGTCAGACTCTGAAGGAATAGAACCTGAACATAGTCAAAACTCAAGAACCAAGGAATTCTTGACAGATCGCTATCACACTCTAAGGTTAATTTGTCATGTTATGATCATGTAAAGACTTGGCAGAAAGTTGTAAAAGCTTGAAGTTATACAACTGATAATTCTTTTTGTAGCAAAAGAGTTTCAAATGGGATTGCAACGACATTAACCATATTAGGAAGCTTTGCAACATATATGTTGATGCTTCTCTCAAAGACTCTCTTGTGCTTGAAGCTCTCTCCACCAACTCTTTCATAGAACTCTATAAAAGGAGTTGAAGATTGGGAGAAACATGCAACATTGCGCCATGACAAGAAAATTGAAGTTACTATGTCAGAAAAAGAGGACAAGCTAACTTATACCTTATTACCATTTGTACATTCTTAGAAGTTCTTAAGTCTTAGAGTTTTTTGTGTTCTATTTTATTTACACCTCTGACTGTATATCAAGTGTAAGTATCACTTATCATTATCATTTATCAGCTAGATAGATTGTAGGAAGTCTCTTGCTTCTGTGCTTGAGAATTTAGAAGTCTCTTGCTTGTGTGCTTGAGCATTAGAAGTCTCTTGCTTGTGTGCTTGAGCATTGAAGTCCCTTACTTGTGTGTTTGGGCATTGGAAGTCTCTTGCTTCTGTGTTTGAGCAACTTGTAATCAGATTTGGTTAGAGTGGAAATCTATTGGAAGTGCAAGAGGACTGGACTACTCCTGATTTGTAGGAAGAATCAAGATAATTGCTTGTGTGTTTTCTTGCTCTCTTATTTATTTCTGATCAATACTATCTATTGTTGTCACTATCAGACTCGAACTCAAATTATGTCTTCCTGACCAGAATTTAATAAGAGATTTAGAGAGAAAAAGAAGTAAAATTCAATACAATTCAACCCCCCTTATTGTGTTTTTATCACCTTAAGTTGGTATCAGAGTCTTGTTTGTGTATCAACACTTAAAAGTGGTACATAAAAGATCCTAAGAGAAAAACACCATGGTTGATCTTGAAGTTATTAACAATGTTGATCCAAGTACATCTGAGAAAAATAATTATATTTCCAAACCACCAACATTCAATGGAAATTCTACTGAGTTTGAGTGGTGGAAAAGTAATATGTATACTCACGTCAAAAGTCTTGATGATGAGTTATGGGATATTCTTGAAGATGTAATTGATTTTGCAGTTGATGGAGTAGGTATGGGGCTGATAGAAAGAGTCTCACATCTGCTCAGAAAAAGATATATAGAAAGCATCACATAGTTAGAGGAATATTGGTAGATGCTCTACCTCGTTCTAGTATCTCAAGATTCTTGATAAATATACAGCCAAAACTATCTTTAAGTCACTATGTGCTACCTATGAAGGAAATCAGCAGGTTAAAGAGGCTAAGGTATACCTTTCGATTCAACAGTATGAGTTACTCAAAATGAAGGATGGTAAAGATATTAAAGCCATGTTCTCAAGGTTTCAAGTTCTTGTATTTGGTCTTCAAGTGTTGAACAAACATTATACTGGTGTTGATCATGTCAAGAAGATTCTAAGGAGTATTCTTGCCAAGTATAGACCTAGGGTGACTGCTATTCAAGAAGCTAGATACTTAAATAACTTAAGTCTAGAAAGCTTAATCAGCAATCTCCAGAGTCGTGAAATGGAACTTATTGAAGATGAACTTGTTCGGAAGTCAAAGTTTCTTGCATCTTCTGATATGTTCAGATGGACTTGGGATAACTTTCTTAGATCTAAAGATGAATCATATGATATGTTCAGTATCTTCTGCATACAAGTAAAAAATGAAAAAGGTTAAAAAATCTTGAAGATCAAAAGTGATAATATGGGAGAATTCGAAAATGAGCCATTTGAAACTTTTTGTAAAAAACTTGAAATTCTCCATGAGTTCTCTTCTCCTAGAAATCCACAGCAAAATGGAATGGTAGAGATAAAGAACATATATTTACAAGAAATAGCTAGAACCATGATCCATGAAACAATTTTCCAAAGTACTTGTGGGCAGAAGTTGTCAACACAGCATTTTATGTTCAGAACAGAATCTATATTAGACCTATTATGAACAAAACATCATATGAGATTTTCAAGGGAAGAAAGCCAAGTGTTTCTTAATTTCATCAGTTTGGATGTACATGTTACATTCTGAGCAACAAAGTCTATCATAAGGAATTTGATGCCAAAGCTTATAAGGGTATCTTCTTAGGATACTCTGATTGCTCAAAGGCATACAAAGTGTATAACTATGATACCATAATGGTTGAAGGGTCAATACATGTCAAATTTGATTACAAAGAGCCTGACACTAAAATGTCAGAGCTTGTTGAGAATTTGTAGAATTGCAGGTGTTATACCCCAAAATTTGCCCACATATTTTTCAAGAAAACTCCAATCTGAAAATTAAGAGTCTCATATAATCATGGATTTTTATTTCAACAAATATCCTGATATATGAAATACTTAGTTTTTAGAATTTTTCTTATACAGTAATTTGGCTTGCAGTTGAATTTATTCTTACGCAAACACCAAATACTGTTTATTACTTCACACATGCTATTTATTTATTTACAGATAAATGGTACTGACACAATTGGTACAGAGTTAAATTTTTTTTTGCAGGCGCAGAATCAGGAAACTCAGACTGTACTGGTAACAAGTAGATTATTATTATCTTTTGTTTCCCACTAATTTTTGTACTATATTCCATTATTTGCAAAAATCTTTTCAAATCTCTTTTTCAAAAATCAAATCTCTCCTTTTTCCAACACTATCATACACTTTCTTTCAAATCTTACTTCCACTCAAATTTTCCTTTTGTACGGAATCACATCATTCCCCAACGTCTCTTTCCTTCTTTCCATTCTATAAATACCTCTCATTTTCTTTCATAAAATCTCACATCAAATTCCAATTCATCTTTCAAATTCCTATCTTCATAATCCATCCTTTCTCTTCTTCCCTGACAAGAATGGCAAAGTGGATAGAGACACTGTTTCTTACAGTCATCACCATTGCTACGGTGATCATGACTTTCTTCTGCCTGCATAGTCCTGAGGAGTGTGGACCTGCAATGGTTATGCTCCCAATCATCTACATGTTATTGTTCATAGCATGGGTCATTAATCGTCATTCTTAAAATTTGCCGTATTTCTTATTTCTTAAACGTACCGTTTATTCGTCGTACTTTTCAATATAGTATGTAATATTTATACTGTCAGTATTAAATGTTGTACTAGTTGTCATAATATTGCTTAATTACTAAGATAATATTTTGTGTATTTTCTGCCAGTCAAATATTTCTATTTCTGTGCATTAAATAATTTTCAGGGTTATTATCGGTAATTTTGCCCGCATACCGTAAATATTAGTTATTTATTATGTCTGTGTTTTTCTAACAAGTCATGTAAATAAACTTTCATTTTTCACATAAAACAAAAACAAAAATAACAACAAAAAAAAAAAGAAAATTAACTTTGACTGTTGATTTTTCACTTTAACTGCTGCTTCAATACACGGACAGTCAGTTGACAGCCAAACTGCTGGCAGTACAATTCACGGTGATTTGTATCAATCAATCAAATCAATCTTTCACAATTCAAATTTCCAAGATTTTTGTGTTAGAAGTCTTCTGAATATCACGCGATTAGCAGAAACTCAGCACTGCACAAAAATCAGGTACGCTTAACTGTCTCCTACACAAACAGTCCCTAATCAGGGTTTTTCTTGTTTTTACAGGAGCAACAAGTTTTTGAGAGCTCAAATGGATTTCATACACATCCATATATCTCAAAGTACCATCATACAAATTTTCAAACTTCAATTCACTCAGACGCACCGTCAGCAGCTCAAACAGTCAACAGACGACCCGTTTGACCAAAAAAGTCAACTGACAGTCAAAAATGAAATTTTTTGTCAAAGTCCATATTTTGTCAAAGGATTCAACATTTGATCATTGGATGATCACAATTCATCAAGGAAAGATCAAAAATCAACAAAACCCTAAGATTCAAAATTAGGGTTTTTGCCTGAAAAGTCAACTCAACTTTGACTGATCATAACTCTCTCATCCTTCATCCAAAAAATGCCAACCAAAGCTCATTGGGAAGGAAATTCAATTATCTTTCAAATGCCATTGATCCCATGGTCATTGGATTCACCATTTGAAAAATATGGCCAAAGACATTACAGGTCATTTTCAAAGTCAACAAAAAGACACTTTTTTCAAAAGGACACACAAGGAGAACCAAAAATCATTTTGATATGAGACCAAAGACATTGGTTAGAGGACTCTTTGAGGTTTCCAAAAAGTGCAAGATCTCCTTCATATGACAAAAATTGAAGGATTTACACCTTGTTGAAGTTGGCTAAATTTTGGGAAAATGCATGAAATCAACATTGCTCAAAAATGTTTTTTTTCCAAATGAGCCAAGTTTTTATGGTCCAAACATCTTTGCCATGTTACTATGGGCCTCCCACGACCAAGACAAAGCCCACATCATTTTTATCCATTTTTGATTTAATTTTATCACATATAAGATTAAATTTAAAAAGGAAAATGGAAGAATAATGGGTAGCTTATTTTCCAAGCATGACTCATCAAATAATCACTTAATTATGCAGCAAGGAGGCTGCAAGGAAAGAAGTGTGAAGAGCAAGCAATGGTAGCTTAAGTTTTAAGCTTGAAAAGTCAAGATTCCAACAAAGCTCATGAATGCTTCTTAGCTTATTTTTTAAGCACTCCAAGGCTTATAAAAGGCAAGAATATTTCAGCAACAAGGGGAGCAAAAAAAACACAGGGGGACGAAATAGAAGAAGAGCTTGGCCATCTTTATCATAAAATTCTCCAAAAAATACATACACTTTGTAAATTTCAAATTCAATTCTCCAATCAATATTAATACAAACCAAGCTTTTTAATCATCTTCTCCAACATCATAGAGTAAGATTGAACGCTTAACACAGGCCCATGAGAGTCATATAAAGAATATAATGTTCTTCATGTACATATGAACTTTATTTTCGTTTTCCTACATGCAATTAATTTCAATGCAAACTAACCATTCTAATATGCTCATGAGGTCTTATATGAGTGATCTGGGCCTTAACATTAGAATTCCCACGTGAGGATAGCCATATACCATTGATACATACATATGAGTGTTCTTGCTTGAATCTCTTCGAACCCATGGCTACAGGCCTCAAATTGCAAAACTAACACCACCAATGAACTCAGGGCATCATGTTTAGTGGATCTGGGTTGCTATCTTTCATTGCTAACACGTATTTTTTTGCAGGTTCATCAGTTGCTAAAAAACTGTATGTTTTAACGTCCAAATAGGGGAGGTTAAAAACCCCCGCTATTTGAGTCTAAAAATCCCACCTCTGGAGGTTGAAGACGACCACGCGTCCAAGCGTGGTTCGTCAGCTCCAATGTTGACTTTTCAGCGCGCCTGCGTGGCCTCTTCCTTGGCTCTCATTCGCTGGTCAATCCAGCGTGGGCCCCAGACAGAAACTTTGAATTCTCCTTGAATTCAGTGTATACTACTCATCATCATATCATGTGCCTTCAGATCTGAACCACTTGATCAATCTCGCCAACTCAATCCAACGCACCAGACATGCAACCACACCATGAACCTTCATTCAAATTCCACACTGGATAAGTATCCTTTTTTATCTTCTATTTTATTTTAATTTCTTTGATAAATTAATTAAAAATAGTTTAAAAAATCAAAAAATTCCACAAAAAATATTTTAGACTTCTAAAAATACATATTATTTTCTGAAATAAAAAATATTTTATTTTTCTTCATAATTTCAATATTTTGCATAATTAATTAGTATATATTTATATATTTGCTTTTTAATTATTCTAACCAATCAAAAAATCATCAAAAAAATTGTTCTTTAAATTAAATATTGTTTATATATTATAAACTAATGTTGTACATATTTTGAATAATTTTCTTTTTAAGTTTTAATTATTTGTATAATTATTTGCATAATTATGTTTTAATTAACTTAAATCAATTTCAAATCAATTTCAAAAAAACCCAAAAAAATTAGTTTTGTTTTAAAATCAATTGACAAATATTTTGTACATATTTTTGAACTTAATTTCTAGGTTTAAATCCATTTTCATCTTTTTTTTCATTTTAATTTAATTAATCATGCATTAATTATAATTAAAAATCAATCATAAAAAATCCAAAAACATGCCTTTTATTTTTCTTGCAATTTAAAATTCCTAGATAAATGTATAGGATGTCAAATTCATGTAAATAGGCTAGTTTACATTTCCCGCACAATCGATGTAATAGCGTAGATTTACTTTCCGCACTTTACATTTCCGCATTTTAATTTCCAGCAAATATAAACTGCGTGTATGTCAAAGATAAAACTGAACCGTTAGATCACTAACTTCAAAGATAAATATCTGAATCCAATCACAATCACACTTGCACCTCTTCAGGTAATCCTTTTTCATTCTTTCAAAATCAAAGTCAAAATTTTACTGTTTTGAGTACAAAATCGAACCTTGCTTTTATATCCGATGAAAGGATAGATTTTTAAAGGAAATAGGAAAAAGACCTTATGACTCAGGGTAGACCTCCTAGTTTGCTTGCTCAAATCAAAACAAACAAAATTCTCATACACTGCTGTTTCTTAACTTTCCAAAAAGACAATACTTTGTATACATCCAAACACGGATTATTACAAAGTTAACGTTCTTTTCAAAACATCTTTCGAAAGATAAACAAGCATTTTGTATACATCCACACACGGATCATTACAAAATTCAATTCACAAAGTATTTGGGAGCCACATATGAGCAATTTCATAGCAATCAAAAATGATCAATCAACAATTGAGCTAAGCAAACTTAAGAGCCCATGGATAACCATGGATACAAAGGGTGCTAACACCTTCCCTTTGTATAACCTACCCCCTTACCCAGAATTTCTTAAAGGTCTTTTTTCTGTGTCTTTTATAAACCTTTCCTTAATTGGATAAAATAAAAGGTCGGTGGCGACTCTGTGATATTTTCAGAAATGCGAAAGCATTAAGCGACATAAAAAAGGAGTCAGTTCACGTATCTCTACAGATCAGAGGTATGGCCCGGTATTAAAAAAAAATCGGAGGTCCACAGAACTGGCGACTCTGCTGGGGAGATACTTTCAAAAAACAAAATGTTTTCAAAAGGGGTTACCTTAAGAGAATAGGTCGATGTTTTCAATTGATTGACTTGATTGCTCTATTTTTCAAAGGCTTGCTTGGGTATTTTGCTTGTGTGAAAGATTCTAACCCGAATCTCGAGATACCTTAAGTATATGACATTAGACCAAGGAAACTGTACGGCATGTACCGATACGGTTGATCTGGTAGTCATCGTTAGTGCGATACTTTGGTTTATACTGATGTCCCTTGAAAACGATCAAGGAGTATATTAGGCTTCCGAAGTGTCATTAAACACTAATTTGTCTTAGAACCTTTTTAGTTGAACTTGACTTGTGGCCTTTTAAGTGGCTAGCTTTGAAATTGATCGAAGTTAGTTATCCTCGAGGAATATTTTGATCGGCCGCTCGAGCGCCGTATTGAGATGTTACTTCCAAGGATCATAGAACCCAAATCCAATTCTAGGACAGGTTTTAACCAACTCAACTTCAGTGGGGAGGGTATCACCTATCAGCTCCATGCAAGCCTTTAAACCTAAGGCTATTGTTTGATTTGTTTTTGTGTGCCACATGTTTGCATCATAAGCATATCATTTTTGCACCAAACACTTCAAGGATCAAAGAGTTTACCTTTGTTTTTGCAGGTAATGGCTCCCGCCACCAAAGATTACATCCGAATCAACATCTCAACGGTACCGTCTGAGCTAAAAGACTTGGTGTCAGAATTCCCCAGGAATGTTCAATTCACTGAAAAGCATGGTCACCTACTCCATTTGGTTACCTCAAAATTTGAAGAAGACATGATACGGGTCCTGTTCCAGTTCTTTGACCCTGAACATCATTGCTTTACCTTTCCTGATTACCAGTTGGTACCCACTTTGGAAGAATTCTCTGAACTAATGGGATTACCTGTTCGAAATCAATTACCTTTCAATGGTTTAGAAAGGATTCCAAAACCTGAAGTCATTGCTGCTGCTTTACATTTGCGGAAATCAGAAATCAAATCCAATTGGGAAACAAAGAGTGGAGTTGAGGGTTTGCTTGCCAAGTTCTTATTGGAAAAGGCTCGACTACTGCTAGAAAACAAAAGTTATCCAGCTTTTGAGGAAGTTATGGCACTTTTAATCTATGGGTTGGTTTTATTCCCAAATCCCGACCAGTTCATAAGTGTACACATCATCAACCTTTTCCTAATCCGTAACCCGGTACCAACCTTGCTGGGAGACATTCTACATTCTCTACACACTCGTACCATGAAGAAACGAGGAACTCTCATGTGCTGTATACCACTACTGGCTAGGTGGTTTACATTTCATCTTCCCCGATCAGTGTTGAGAAATGAACAAAGAATGCAATGGTCTCACAGGATTATGTCTTTGTCTCATTCAGATATCCGGTGGAACAACTTCTTTCAAAGAGACATTACTATCATTGATCATTGTGGAGAGTACCCTAATGTGCCACTCCTTGGCATCAAAGGAGGCATCACTTACAATCCCTCTTTAGCTCTACGCCAATTCGGATATGCAAGGAGCAATGGTCCTCATGACATGATTATCCATGGCATTGTGTTTGATTACGAGAATGATTCTCATAGACACCGACGAAGGTTCATACATGCATGGGGCAGTGTCTATAGAATAGAAAGCAATACTCTGGGGCAATGGAATTCTATTCCTATGGAACCCTACCTCAGATGGGTCCGCACTCATGCTCAGAAACTCCTTATGCCATATCCTGCTGTTCTACCTGTGACTATTGAGCCAGAGGTCGAAGGATACGAACCTCAAGTTACTTTACACCCGGACATGCCAACTGACCTAGAAGAGTTGCAAAAATCTTGGGTTCAACTCAAAGAGGAAAGAGACACCTTCAAATCATACTGTCAAGACTATGAGAGAAGGATATTGGAGCTCACCGGACAGCTTCAAGAAGAGCAACAGATCAACACATTCCTGGGGGCAAAGAGAAAGCGTCCACGGGAGACCTGAAGGATCATTCCATTTTATTTCTGTCTTGTAAGCCCAAATGAGGCAAAGAAAAAAGAAAAAAAAAAAAAAAAAAAGAAAAAGAGAAATAAATTGATTAACTAACGTTTGTTTCTTCTTTAACAAATCTAAACTCTAAGATCCTTGAAAAATTGCACACACATTTCACTTCATGCATTGCATATACATTTCATACATTGCATTCATATACATTGCATTTGCATTTCATACATTGCATACACATGGCATCCAGTCATACACATTTCATAACAGGTTCACATGACGGATTTCTCATCTTCTCGCTGTTTATTTCAGTCAGAAGAGATGGAATCCGAGGCAAGTATCAAGAATCTCGAAGCACAGAATGCCCAAGTTCAAGTGGCAATTCTGGAACTGGCAAAGGGGCAGCAAGAACTGAAAGCCCTGATAATCAAGAAGAAAAAGAAGCCCAAAGGATCTGTAGGTGTGAGTCACCTGAGAAGAAAGATCAAAATTCCAGTCAAAAAGTTCAAAAAGCCACCGATCCCTGAAACAGTCGGTGATGGTGAACAAGAAGACAATCAAAGCAACCAGGGTTCTGCTAAACCCTCTCTCTCTTCAAATGAAGAAAATGATCATTCTGGGGACGAACCGGATGATGAAAAATACCAACAGCTGGAAGATCGTATGAAAGCTATGGAGATACAAAAAATACCTGGCTTAGATTTCAATGATCTGGGGCTCATCTCGGATGTTGTTATCCCTCCAAAATTCAAAGTTCCTGTCTTTGCAAAATATGATGGAGTTTCTTGCCCGAAACTACATCTGAGATCCTATGTGAGGAAGATACAACCTCATACAACAGATAACAAATTGTGGATTCACTTCTTCCAAGAAAGTCTGTCGGGTACACAACTCGAGTGGTACTACCAGCTGGAAAATACCAAGGTTCATACTTGGGAAGAATTAGCTTCTGCTTTTTACAAACAGTACCAATACAATGCTGATCTTGCACCAACCCGTACTCAACTAAGGGGCATGTCTATGGGACCAAAAGAAAGTTTCAAAGGATATGCACAAAAGTGGAGAGATATGGCTGGAAGGGTTCAACCACCCTTATCTGATCGCGAACTAGTTGACATGTTCATGGGCACTTTAACTGGCCCTTTCTATAGCCATTTGCTGGGAAGCTCATCATCAGGTTTCACTGACCTGATACTGACCGGAGAACGTGTCGAAAGTGGCATTCAAAATGGAAAAATTCAAATAGGTTCCACCTCTGGTACTACAAAAAGGCCCATCAGTGGGAGAAATGAGGTCAATACAACTCAAATTCAGAAAAGTCGCAAAAATGAACAGCATCAATCTGTAGGGGCAGTTCTGATCTCCGCATCTGCACCTCAAAAAGATCAACAGCCAAAATATACGCATCGACCAGATGCACCAAGAAGAAATTTCACTAAAATCAACATGCCAATCTCTCAGGCATTGCAGCACTTGCTAAAAGCAGATCTGATCACCTTAAGAGGTCCTCCAAGGAATGTCAACACTTCCTCTCTGAATTATCGCCCTGATGCGACATGTGCCTATCACTCAAACTGTCCAGGACATGACGCAGATCACTGCTGGGCCCTGAAAAATAAAATACAAGATATGATAGATGCTGGTGAAATTGAGTTCGATCCTCCAGAAACTCCAAATGTCATCACAGCACCTATGCCAAAGCATGACAAAACTGTTAACGCTATCCTGGACACTGTTTACATCTATGATGTGAACGAATTATCAACTCCACTCTGCGAAGTCAAAGGAAAGCTAATCCGAGCTGGTTACTTCCCAGGATGTGACCCCGACTGCTTTTACTGCTCTTGCCTGCCCAATGGTTGTGAAAATCTGAGGATGGGAATTCAAAAATGGATGGATCGCCGTATCATTATGTTTGAGAGGCTCCCTTCTATGGACGTACTGTGCGAAGTCTTTGCAAACGGGATGAGAATAGAGGATGCCTCGGTGATCTCCAGCTTACCATTCAAAATCTCTGCCAAGGTTCCATTCAAAATTTCTGCTACACTCAAAGTGGCATCAGTAGTCATTGCTAGTCCAACTCCATTTCCATACTCCTCAGACAAAGCTGTCCCATGGGGATATGACACTAATGTTTACATTCATGGAGTTAAGCAAAGTACCTCGACTGAAGAGACCGCAAAGTTAACTACTCCAACTGTGGGTAATATCGCGGGTACCAGCAAGATCACGAGAAGTGGAAGAATCTTTTCACCAGAAATTTCTCCAAATATTGCTGCTGGTCCAGTCCGAGTCCCAGTTCCTAATCAAAATGTCAACGCTCGAGGCAAAGAGCCACAAGTTGAACAAATTCAAACCCCGGTGGAGATCACTGCTGAGGATCCATCAAAGCAAGAAATGGAGGAAATATTGAAAATCATCTGCAAGAGTGATTACAATATTGTTGAGCAACTGGGGCACACTGCTTCAAAAATCTCAATGCTATCTCTGCTAAAATATTCAGAAGCTCATGCCAAAACTCTGATGAAGTTCCTGAAAGCTGCGCATGTGCCTCAAGAGATCTCAGTCGACCAATTTGAGAATTGTGTTGCCAATCTAACCGTGAGCAATGGTCTCGGTTTCTCTGATGTAGATCTAACCCCTGCTGGAAAAAATCACAACAAAGCCTTACATATCTCCATTGAATGTAATGGCACTACTCTATCTCATGTGTTAGTAGATAACGGTTCTTCTCTGAACGTGTTACCGAAAACAGTACTAGAAAAGCTTGACTTCGAAGGAGTTGTGTTACAACCAAGTGATGTTGTGGTAAGAGCCTTTGACGGGTCTACCAGAACGGTATACGGAAAAGTGAATCTCCCAATCAGAGTGGGTTCTCAAATCTTTGATTCTATCTTTTACGTAATGGAAATTCACCCAGCCTACTCCTGTTTACTTGGACGCCCTTGGATACATGGGGCAAACGCTGTAACTTCTACCCTGCATCAGAAGTTAAAATATCCAGTAAAAGGAAAGATTGTCACAGTCTATGGCGAAGAGGAATATGTGGTTAGTCACCTAAGCAATTCCAAATATGTCGAGTTGGAGGACGAATTCATCGAAACTCCATGCCAATCATTTGAGGTGGTCTCTCCAGATGTCTCTACCACCAAGCATATTCCTGCTACTCCAACTACAACTATGGCTTCTCTCAAAGATGCCAAAGCCATGATTGAACAGGGTGATTGCACAGTATGGGGACAACTTCCCGATATACCCTACAAATCTGACAAGCTAGGTCTGGGCTATGATAGTGAAAATCAAAAGAATGATCGAAGTCCTCGTTCTGAAGGATTGATGTCACACTTTGTCAGCCAAGAAGTAAACGCTATTGAAGATGAAGGAGTGTTCATGAACCATATCATTCAGCCGTATCCAGATGAAATTCCACCTATTTCCATGGGAATGTGGGATGCTGTGGGAGAACCAAACGGCGGGTATAATTATCAGTATGCCGAACCTCAGAATTCTTATATTGCTATGGAGGACCTTACCCCGACTGGATGGGGTGATCAAATTGGAAATGATCAAATTTTCACAAGTCCTGTCACTGAGCAATATCAAAATCCACCCAAAGAAGTATGGGACACGCTAGGAGAACCCAGCGGCAAATATGACTATATGGTGAAATATTCCGCTCCTCCGAGCTCACAAATTGCCATGGAGGACATTATCCCAACTGGATGGGATGAACATTACGACGACAATTTCGCTTTTCAAGAAGCCAGGGAAATACCAAATAACGATGGTTGCTTTCTGTCAGCATACACTCCTTATCAGGATGCACAATTCCCTATTCAAAATATCATCCCGACTGCATGGGACGGCCTTATCGAGCATCTCGCTCAGCCAACAGAGATATCTCAGCCTGGGCTCTCGTATCCAGCAGAGTATATCACTTATCCCGAAGGATCACCTGCTCATTTTCCCACTAATGAAATCAATGTTGTGGAAGATGAAAAAGACAACTGCAACTGGAACAGCTGGGTACCCCCTGCTCACAACAGTGGATTGAACAACTGGGAAGCTGAGGATGTGATCTCCTTTGACCAGGAGTAAATGCCATTTCCTGTTTTCTTTGTGTATAATGTGCAAAGATAAAAGTGGTTCCTGAACAATCGAACCATGAGCTTGAAAAGCCGTGTGCCTTAGCACACCGGTCCTTCTATAAGGGCTTATCATATCATGATCATGTGCATTCAATAAAATCATGGGACGCTTGCATATTTAAATTTTGTGATCCTTTTTCCTTCTTTCTTCGCTTTCAAATAGCTATGTTTTTTCTTCACACATACTCACATAATTAACTTGCAGATTCACATACACTCTGGATCCAGTCAACAACGATTCTGCTATTGCCCGTCATGACTTTGAAAATCCGATCTACCAAACTGAGGACGAAAGTGAGGAAGATTGTGAAGTGCCAAGAGAACTTGCAAGGCTGCTAGAACAAGAAGACAAGGCCATACAGCCTCATGAGGAGCCAATTGAGGTCATCAACTTGGGCAACAACGAAGAAAAGAAAGAAGTCAAAATAGGGGCTGATTTAGAACACAGCGTCAAGCAAAGACTGATTCAAATGCTGCGAGACTACGTCGAGATATTCGCCTGGTCCTATGAGGATATGCCAGGCCTTGACACGGACATCGTAGTTCATCGCCTACCAATCAAAGAAGGTAGCATTCCAGTCAAACAGAAACTACGAAGGAGTAGGCCTGATATGTCAAAAAAGATCAAAGACGAGGTTGAAAAACAATTCAATGCCGGATTCCTAAAAGTTGTAAGTTATCCTCCTTGGATAGCTAACATCGTGCCTGTACCTAAAAAAGACGGGAAAGTCAGAATGTGCGTGGACTACAGAGATCTAAACCGGGCAAGCCCCAAAGATGATTTCCCTTTACCACACATCGATGTGCTGGTTGACAGTACCGCACAATGCAAGGTATTCTCCTTTATGGACGGATTCTCAGGGTACAATCAAATCAAGATGGCACCCGAAGACATGGAAAAAACAACCTTCACAACACCCTGGGGAACCTTTTGTTACAAAGTAATGCCCTTTGGTCTGAAAAACGCCGGAGCAACCTATCAACGTGCAATGGTAGCACTATTTCATGATATGATTCATCAAGAAATAGAGGTGTATGTCGATGACATGATTGCAAAATCCAACACCGAGGAAGAACATCTGGGTCATTTACACAAGTTGTTTGACAGACTCAAGAAATACAAGTTGCGACTGAACCCAAATAAGTGTACCTTTGGAGTAAGATCCGGCAAACTCTTAGGTTTCATTGTCAGCAGCAAAGGCATTGAGGTTGATCCCGCCAAGGTTAAAGCCATTCAAGAAATGCCTATACCTCGTACCGAGAAACAAGTCAGAGGATTCTTGGGACGTCTAAATTACATCGCCCGATTCATTGCCCACATGACTACTACTTGTGTGCCGATCTTCAAACTGTTGAAGAAAGATCAAGTGGAAAAGTGGAATGACAAATGCCAGTTAGCCTTTGACAAAATCAAAGAATATCTCCAAAAACCTCCAATCTTGTTGCCACCTGTGGAAGGCAGACCTCTGATAATGTACCTAACTGTGTTAGAAGACTCAATGGGGTGTGTACTAGGACAACATGACGAATCCGGCCGAAAGGAGCACGCAATCTACTATCTTAGCAAAAAGTTTACCGATTGTGAAACAAGATACTCACTGCTCGAAAAAACTTGTTGTGCCTTAGCTTGGGCAGCTCGCCGACTAAGACAGTACATGCTAAATCACACCACTTTCCTAATCTCCAAGATGGATCCCATCAAATACATGTTCGAAAAACCTGCTCTCTCTGGAAGAATAGCGAGATGGCAAATGATCTTAACAGAATATGACATTCAATACACTTCACAAAAAGCAATCAAAGGAAGTGTGGTGGCTGATCATCTGGCTCATCAAGCAGTAGATGATTATCAAGCATTGAACTTTGACTTCCCAGACGAAGACATTATGCTAGTCAATGACTACAAACAATCAGGACCAGAAGAAGGACCCGAGCCAGGATCCCGGTGGACTATGGTTTTTGACGGAGCTTCTAATGCACTTGGCAATGGCATCGGAGCTGTGATCATTTCCCCCACAGGAGGTCATACACCATTCACTGCCAGGTTATGCTTCAATTGCACTAACAATATAGCCGAATACGAAGCATGTATTCTGGGTCTCAAAGCTGCAATCGATCTAAGAATCAAATTCCTGGAAGTCTACGGAGACTCGGCCTTGGTAATCTACCAAGTCAAAGGGGAATGGGACACGAAGCACCCGAATCTAATTCCTTACAAAGAATATGTGTTGAGTTTGATTCTTCACTTCGAAGAAATCACTTTCGAACACATCCCACGCGAGGAAAATCAACTAGCTGATGCTTTAGCTACCATGTCATCCATGTTCAAAGTCAGGTGGGACAACGAGGCGCCTATGATCACCATCTACAGGCAAGATGAACCATCCTTTTGCAATGAGATCAATACCGAAGGAACCGAGGAAAAACCATGGTTCCATGAGGTAAAAAGATATCTCGAAGCTCAGGAGTACCCTGAAGGGGCATCCATTAACGACAGAAAGTTTCTAAGGAGATTTGCTGCCAAATTCTTTCTAAGCAATGGAACCCTATACAAACGCAACCATGACTCGACTTTACTTCGCTGTGTAAACAAGAAGGAAGCAGAACAAATCATGGAAGAAATACACAATGGTACCTTCGGTACTCATTCCAGTGGACATACAATGGCTAAAAAGATCCTTAGAGCAGGTTATTACTGGTCTACCATGGAAACAGACTGCCATCATCACTCCCGAACATGTCACAAATGCCAGATATATGCTGACAAAGTACATGTACCTCCAGTTCCATTAAGCGTCCTGACGGCTCCTTGGCCTTTTGCAATGTGGGGTATTGATATGATTGGAGAAATCAAACCTACTGCCTCCAACGGACATCGCTTTATCCTGGTCGCTATTGACTACTTCACAAAGTGGGTAGAAGCAGCTTCATTTGCTTCTGTTACCAAGAATGTGGTAGCCCGGTTCATCAAATGCAATCTCATTTGTCGGTATGGCATCCCTGAACGAATTATCACTGACAATGGCACAAATCTAAACAACAGAATGATTACTGAACTTTGCACACAGTTCAAGATCAAACATCATAATTCTTCTCCATATCGACCAAAGATGAACGGCGCGGTGGAAGCTGCCAACAAGAACATCAAGAAAATCATACAGAAAATGACAGTAACCTACAAAGACTGGCATGAGATGTTACCTTTTGCTCTTCATGGTTATCGCACATCTGCGCGTACTTCAACAGGGGCAACTCCATTCTCGTTAGTCTACGGTATGGAAGCAGTTCTCCCAATCGAAATCCAGATTCCTTCCTTAAGGATCATGAAAGAAGCCGATCTAGACGAAGACGATTGGATTCAAACTCGATTCGACCAAATACACTTGATCGATGAGAAAAGACTTGCAGCTATCTGTCATGGCCAGCTATACCAAAAGCGCATGATCAAAGCATTCAACAAGAAAGTCAAAAGTCAAGCATACCAAACTGGTGGCTTGGTTATCAAACGCATCATCTTACCACAAGGTGATCCCAGAGGCAAATGGACCCCCACCTACGAGGGACCATTCATAATCAAGAAAATATTCTCCGGCGGTGCCATGTTGCTTACCACCATGGATGGCGAGGATTTCCCACACCCTGTGAATGCGGACATAGTCAAAAAGTACTTTGCTTAAAAAAAAAATACAGCTCGCTAAGTTGAAAACCTGAAAGGGCAACTTAGGCAAAAATGAGCGTCTCGGTGGATTGAAAACCCGAAAGGGCGATCCAGGCAAAAATTAGAGACAAAACAAATACAATCCCGGTAGGCTGAAAACCTGAAAGGGCAGCCTAGGCAAAAATTAGGGAATAAAGCATACAACTATGTCCCGCTCAGCTGCCTACTCACCGACAAGGTTCAACACCTCAAAGACATCGATCAGTCCAATCACTTTCTTCCAACAAGTGAGGGATGAGATGCTCGAAGACAGATTGGCAATAGCAGAATTGAAACTTGACTGGATCGTTCTCACATAGCTATTTCTTTTCATAAATACTTTTCAAAACTTTCTGACAATTTCCTACTTCTAGGATTGTTGTCTCCCTATACTAATCCGCCTATCACGGCACCTTTTCAAAAATCAATGCAGCTTATAACTAACATTTTCATTTTTTCTGTTTTGAATACGCGAGCATCCCAATGATATTTTGAATGAACATATGCATTTGAATATGATTGATGTTTACCAGGAAAAACAGGAATAGCATTCCGGACATGTCCCAATTATTTGGACATTATCCTAAACCAGCATCAGAAGGAAGTTTCCCCAATGGAGGCACATTCCTCAACAAATCCCTCAAAAAGATTTTTCTTTCGAAAGAAGTCTTATTCCCCAGCAGGGTTGTTCCAGATTACTGTCTTCAGAAGGTGTGATCTCCGCACCCAAACTTGGTCAGATAGTGCATCGGAGGATTATGCATCTTCCTCATTCCCACTCCAAAGGGCGTCACAGTCCGAACTCTCAAAACTACTGTTCATCCCCGAGCAGTAATCAAAGATCCTTCAATAGAACATCCTGGTTCTCAAAGAATTTCCCCAACCCAGGGTACTCAAGCGAGACAGAAGATCATCAACAACCACGATGCCTTCACTTCCAAATGGCTAGCAGGGATTTATTTTCCCAATCACAATGCCTTCATTTCTTGACGACTAAGCTGGGATTTATTTTCCCAATCAGGAGCTTGACACGCTCTAAGCTGCATAAACCATGCATCACATTCACATTCACATTCACATTCATACATTCATACATTCATACATTCATACATTCACATATTCATACATCATACATCATGCATCATGCGCATATTCATGCACAACATAATATGCATATTTCTCCGGGAATATCTCACATTTACATGCATCATAAACATTGCATATCACTAACTTGATTTTTCAGGTAGGCAGATATCTTCAACAAAGATGTTCTCAATCACATGCCGTGTTCACCTGAATTCCATGAACGGTTCTCTCAGATATAATCAAGCCAAAGATTCATTCTGATCACTTACCAACTCAAAAAACAAGCATCACAGATCAAAGTTGATACCTCAGACGGTTCCAGAACGATCTAGCATCACAGATCTAAAGCGATACCTCAGACGGTTCCAAAACGATCTAGCATCACGGATCTAAAGCGATACCTCAGACGGTTCCAAAACGATCTAACGTTACAGATCTAAAGCGATACCTCAGACGGTTCCAAAACGATCTAACATTGCGGATCTAAAGCGATACCTCAGACGGTTCCAAAACGATCTAACATTGCGGATCTAAAGCGATACCTCAGACGGTTCCAAAACGATCTAACATTGCAGATCTAAAAGCGATACCTCAGACGGTTCCACAATGATCAAAATCTAAAAAAACTTTGGACAAGTTCCGTAACGATTATCTTCCAAGACTTAAAGCGGTAACCTTGGACGGTTCCGAAACAGTCAACACAAAGACTTTCAAATCCTTCATCAAGATATAATCAATGAATTCATTCTGATAACACATTCACCAGGTGGCATCTGAAAGCCCATCTCAGGTAATGTTTCAATCTGCCAACAACATTTCGCAGACGACATTCAAATGCAACTTCCAACATCTCTGCTGATCAAGGTAAGTGCAAATTTTCAGGGCATCTAAATATTCAATCATCTTCTACCTTCAGATTTCAGACAATCTCTTCAGGTTTAAGAAGATTGAATAGGGGCAACTGTTATACCCCAAAATTTGCCCACATATTTTTCAAGAAAACTCCAATCTGAAAATTAAGAGTCTCATATAATCATGGATTTTTATTTCAACAAATATCCTGATATATGAAATACTTAGTTTTTAGAATTTTTCTTATACAGTAATTTGGCTTGCAGTTGAATTTATTCTTACGCAAACACCAAATACTGTTTATTACTTCACACATGCTATTTATTTATTTACAGATAAATGGTACTGACACAATTGGTACAGAGTTAAATTTTTTTTTGCAGGCGCAGAATCAGGAAACTCAGACTGTACTGGTAACAAGTAGATTATTATTATCTTTTGTTTCCCACTAATTTTTGTACTATATTCCATTATTTGCAAAAATCTTTTCAAATCTCTTTTTCAAAAATCAAATCTCTCCTTTTTCCAACACTATCATACACTTTCTTTCAAATCTTACTTCCACTCAAATTTTCCTTTTGTACGGAATCACATCATTCCCCAACGTCTCTTTCCTTCTTTCCATTCTATAAATACCTCTCATTTTCTTTCATAAAATCTCACATCAAATTCCAATTCATCTTTCAAATTCCTATCTTCATAATCCATCCTTTCTCTTCTTCCCTGACAAGAATGGCAAAGTGGATAGAGACACTGTTTCTTACAGTCATCACCATTGCTACGGTGATCATGACTTTCTTCTGCCTGCATAGTCCTGAGGAGTGTGGACCTGCAATGGTTATGCTCCCAATCATCTACATGTTATTGTTCATAGCATGGGTCATTAATCGTCATTCTTAAAATTTGCCGTATTTCTTATTTCTTAAACGTACCGTTTATTCGTCGTACTTTTCAATATAGTATGTAATATTTATACTGTCAGTATTAAATGTTGTACTAGTTGTCATAATATTGCTTAATTACTAAGATAATATTTTGTGTATTTTCTGCCAGTCAAATATTTCTATTTCTGTGCATTAAATAATTTTCAGGTTATTATCGGTAATTTTGCCCGCATACCGTAAATATCAGTTATTTATTATGTTTCTGTTTTCTAACAAGTCATGTAAATAAATTTTCATGCTTCACACCAAACAAAAACAAAAATAACAACAAAAAAAAAAAGAAAATTAACTTTGACGGTTGATTTTTCACTTTAACTGCTGCTTCAGTACACGAACAGTCGGTTGACAGACAAACTGCAGACAGTACAATTCACAGTGATTTGTACAATCAATCAAATCAATCATTCACAATTCAAATTTCCAAGATTTTTGTGTTAGAAGTCTTCTGAATATCACATGATTAGCAGAAACTCAACACTGCACAAAAATCAGGTACGCTTAACTGCCTCCTATACAGACAGTCCCTAATCAGGGTTTTTCTTGTTTTAACAGGAGCAACAAGTTTTGAGAGCTCAAATGGATTTCATATACATCCATACATCTCAAAGTACCATCATACAAATTTTCAAACTTCAATTCACTCAGACGCACCGTCAGCAGCTCAAACAGTCAACAGACGACCCGTTTGACCAAAAAAGTCAACTGACAGTCAAAAATGAAATTTTTTGTCAAAGTCCATATTTTGTCAAAGGATTCAACATTTGATCATTGGATGATCACAATTCATCAAGGAAAGATCAAAAATCAACAAAACCCTAAGATTCAAAATTAGGGTTTTTGCCTGAAAAGTCAACTCAACTTTGACTGATCATAACTCTCTCATCCTTCATCCAAAAAATGTCAACCAAAGCTCATTTTGAAGGAAATTCAATTATCTTTCAAATGCAATTGATCCCATGGTCATAGCATTCACCATTTGAAAAATATGGCCAAAGACATTACAGGTCATTTTCAAAGTCAACAAAAAGACACTTTTTTCAAATGGACACACAAGGAGAACCAAAAATCATTTTGATATGAGACCAAAGACATTGGTTAGAGGACTCTTTGAGGTTTCCAAAAAGTGCAAGATCTCCTTCATATGACAAAAATTGAAGGATTTACACCTTGTTGAAGTTGGCTAAATTTTGGGAAAATGCATGAAATCAACATTGCTCAAAAATGTTTTTTTTCCAAATGAGTCCAAGTTTTTATGGTCCAAACATCTTTGCCATGTTACTATGGGCCTCCCACGACCAAGACAAAGCCCACATCATTTTTATCCATTTTTGATTTAATTTTATCACATATAAGATTAAATTTAAAAAGGAAAATGGAAGAATAATGGGTAGCTTATTTTCCAAGCATGACTCATCAAATAATCACTTAATTATGCAGCAAGGAGGCTGCAAGGAAAGAAGTGTGAAGAGCAAGCAATGGTAGCTTAAGTTTTAAGCTTGAAAAGTCAAGATTCCAACAAAGCTCATGAATGCTTCTTAGCTTATTTTTTAAGCACTCCAAGGCTTATATAAAGGCAAGAATATTTCAGCAACAAGGGGAGCCAACACACCCACGAAATATAGCAAGAGTATAGCAAGAAAACTCATCAAATTTCTCAAAAAATACATACACTTTGTAAATTTCAAATTCAATTCTCCAATCAATATTAATACAAACCAAGCTTTTTAATCATCTTCTCCAACATCATAGAGTAAGATTGAACGCTTAACACAGGCCCATGAGAGTCATATAAAGAATATAATGTTCTTCATGTACATATGAACTTTATTTTCGTTTTCCTACATGCAATTAATTTCAATGCAAACTAACCATTCTAATATGCTCATGAGGTCTTATATGAGTGATCTGGGCCTTAACATTAGAATTCCCACGTGAGGATAGCCATATACCATTGATACATACATATGAGTGTTCTTGCTTGAATCTCTTCGAACCCATGGCTACAGGCCTCAAATTGCAAAACTAACACCACCAATGAACTCAGGGCATCATGTTTAGTGGATCTGGGTTGCTATCTTTCATTGCTAACACGTATTTTTTTGCAGGTTCATCAGTTGCTAAAAAACTGTATGTTTTAACGTCCAAATAGGGGAGGTTAAAAACCCCCGCTATTTGAGTCTAAAAATCCCACCTCTGGAGGTTGAAGACGACCACGCGTCCAAGCGTGGTTCGTCAGCTCCAATGTTGACTTTTCAGCGCGCCTGCGTGGCCTCTTCCTTGGCTCTTATTCGCTGGTCAATCCAGCGTGGGCCCCAGACAGAAACTTTGAATTCTCCTTGAATTCAGTGTATACTACTCATCATCATATCATGTGCCTTCAGATCTGAACCACTTGATCAATCTCGCCAACTCAATCCAACGCACCAGACATGCAACCACACCATGAACCTTCATTCAAATTCCACACTGGATAAGTATCCTTTTTTATCTTCTATTTTATTTTAATTTCTTTGATAAATTAATTAAAAATAGTTTAAAAAATCAAAAAATTCCACAAAAAATATTTTAGACTTCTAAAAATACATATTATTTTCTGAAATAAAAAATATTTTATTTTTCTTCATAATTTCAATATTTTGCATAATTAATTAGTATATATTTATATATTTGCTTTTTAATTATTCTAACCAATCAAAAAATCATCAAAAAAATTGTTCTTTAAATTAAATATTGTTTATATATTATAAACTAATGTTGTACATATTTTGAATAATTTTCTTTTTAAGT
The DNA here is from genome assembly GCF_029867415.1 of Vicia villosa. Lineage (NCBI taxonomy): Eukaryota > Viridiplantae > Streptophyta > Magnoliopsida > Fabales > Fabaceae > Vicia > Vicia villosa. Next base: position 20,718,542 of record NC_081181.1, on the reverse strand, counting down.
TTTAATTATTTGTATAATTATTTGCATAATTATGTTTTAATTAACTTAAATCAATTTCAAATCAATTTCAAAAAAACCCAAAAAAATTAGTTTTGTTTTAAAATCAATTGACAAATATTTTGTACATATTTTTGAACTTAATTTCTAGGTTTAAATCCATTTTCATCTTTTTTTTCATTTTAATTTAATTAATCATGCATTAATTATAATTAAAAATCAATCATAAAAAATCCAAAAACATGCCTTTTATTTTTCTTGCAATTTAAAATTCCTAGATAAATGTATAGGATGTCAAATTCATGTAAATAGGCTAGTTTACATTTCCCGCACAATCGATGTAATAGCGTAGATTTACTTTCCGCACTTTACATTTCCGCATTTTAATTTCCAGCAAATATAAACTGCGTGTATGTCAAAGATAAAACTGAACCGTTAGATCACTAACTTCAAAGATAAATATCTGAATCCAATCACAATCACACTTGCACCTCTTCAGGTAATCCTTTTTCATTCTTTCAAAATCAAAGTCAAAATTTTACTGTTTTGAGTACAAAATCGAACCTTGCTTTTATATCCGATGAAAGGATAGATTTTTAAAGGAAATAGGAAAAAGACCTTATGACTCAGGGTAGACCTCCTAGTTTGCTTGCTCAAATCAAAACAAACAAAATTCTCATACACTGCTGTTTCTTAACTTTCCAAAAAGACAATACTTTGTATACATCCAAACACGGATTATTACAAAGTTAACGTTCTTTTCAAAACATCTTTCGAAAGATAAACAAGCATTTTGTATACATCCACACACGGATCATTACAAAATTCAATTCACAAAGTATTTGGGAGCCACATATGAGCAATTTCATAGCAATCAAAAATGATCAATCAACAATTGAGCTAAGCAAACTTAAGAGCCCATGGATAACCATGGATACAAAGGGTGCTAACACCTTCCCTTTGTATAACCTACCCCCTTACCCAGAATTTCTTAAAGGTCTTTTTTCTGTGTCTTTTATAAACCTTTCCTTAATTGGATAAAATAAAAGGTCGGTGGCGACTCTGTGATATTTTCAGAAATGCGAAAGCATTAAGCGACATAAAAAAGGAGTCAGTTCACGTATCTCTACAGATCAGAGGTATGGCCCGGTATTAAAAAAAAATCGGAGGTCCACAGCAGGTATCTGAAGACACCTATGGAACTGGCTATTCCATAGTTTCTCAACCTATAGTGATTAACTATTCAGAAACGGCTCAACCCTCGGAAGTTGTATGCTCATAAGTTGTTCAACTGTCAAAAGATGGATGTCCAGAAGCTAATCTAACTTCTAAAGCTCATCCAGATGAAGAAGCTACTAAACAAGTTCATGATGGTTCTCAAGATGCAACACAATCCAAGAGCTCTTTCAAGTATAAGTCTTCACATCCATAAGAGTTTATCATTGGAAATAAGGATAATCCTAGGAAGACAAGATATGTATTCAGAGGAGAACACTATATGCTACGGCTCATATCCATGATTGAACCCACTTCTCTTGATGAAGCACTATTAGATGGTGGATGGATTATGGCAATGTAAGAAGAGCTGAACAAATTTCAAAGGAATGATGTTTGGGATCTGGTACCCAAACTTCATCAGAAGAAAATTATTGAAACAAAATGAGTATTCAGAAACAAGCTCAATGAACAAGGAGAAGTGGTAAGGCATAAAGATAGACTGGTAGCTCAAGGCTACAGTCAGCGAGAAGATATAGATTTCTCTAAAACCTTTGCACTTGTTGCAAGGTTAGAGACAATCAGACTACTCCTTTCTTATGCTACTAATCATAATATTATCTTATATCAAATGGATGTCAAAAGCGCATTTTTAAATGGTGTAATTTCTGAAGAAGTGTAGGTCAAATAACCTCCAGAATTTTAGGATTCTATCCATCCCAAACATGTTTTTAAACTTAAGAAATATCTCTATGGACTCAAACAAGCTCCTAGAGCTTGGTATGAGAGACTGGACAATTTTCTGTTAGAAAATGATTTTAAAAAAGGTCAAGTAAACTGTACACTTTTTATAAAGACACTAAAAAAATGAAATCTTGATTGTTCAAGTATATGTAGATGATATAATTTTTTGTTCTACTAATGCTACTCATGGTATTTTCCAAAATTATGCAGGCTGAATTTGAAATGAGCATCATGGGAAAGCTAAAGTTCTTCCTTAGAATTTAAATCAACCAACGCAAGGATGGAGCATATGTTCATCAGAACAAATATACAAAGGAACTTCTAAAGAAGTTTAAGCTGGATGACTTTAAAATCATGACAACTCCGATGCATCCAACCTGCAATATGAGCATAAAATAAAGAAACACCAATGTCTTTCAGAAGTTGTATAGAGGTATGGTGAGTTCCTTACTTTACCTAACAACTTCTAGGCCTGATATCTTATTTAGTCTCAACTTGTGTGCAAGGTTTAAGTCAAATCCTAGAGAAACTCACTTAATTATTGTTAAGAGGGTCTTTAGGTATCTGAAGGGAACAACTAATCTAGGATTGCTTTACAAGAAATCTATAGACTATAAGCTATTTTGATTATGTGATGTTGACTATGCTGGAGATAGAATTGAAAGAAAATCCACTAGTGGAGCCTGTCAATTCATAGCTGAAAACCTTTTATCCTGAGTTAGTAAAAGACAAGAAATTAATGCTTTGTCCATAAAAGAAGCAAAATACATCTCAGCTGCTAGTTGTTGTGCACAAACTCTGATTTAAATTGTCAAAAAATTTCAAAACACAATTCACCCCTCTCTTGTGTGTGAAGTCTCAAGTCCAACACGTTTTGCTGCAATGTATAGGTTGGTACTACCTCATGTACTATGCCCTCTTGATCACAAAACCTCCCAAAGTAATTTTAGACATATTTGCCTCCACCATATATTTTGAGAACTTTGAGCTTGTGACCGATTTGCCTTTCAACCATGGACTTGAAATTCTTAAACACTTCGAATACCTCATCCTTTCTCTTGATTAGATATGTTTGTAGCTTTCTACTATAATCATCAATGAATGTAAAAAAATATCTATTGCCACTAGTCGAATTAACTTACATTGGTCTACACACATCTGAATACACCACCTCAAGGTGATGCTTGGTTCTACAAATTGTATCCTTGCTAAATTTTCCCTTATATTTCTTCGCTTGCACACATTTTTCACAAGTTTCATCCAGTATGTTGATCAATGGCAGTCCCATCCATTCTATTATTTTATAAAGCAATGAGACCCAGAAATTGAGATGCCCAAGCCTATAGTCCATATCCACTCTTCTCGACTAGTCGTTGTAGCAAAAGATATATTTTCCATAACCTTCAACTCAACCTTGAAAGTTCTTTTGGGAACCATAGGAGCCTTTAGGACCAAAACCCTATTTGTATCAATAGAGTGTAAAACCTTGTTCTCCATCTGAATTGTGTAACCCTTCGTAAGTAATTGGCCAATACTTAGAAGATTACATTTGATTTTAGAAATATACAATACATCCTTTATCAAATAATGTTTATCATCCCTTATCTCGATTGATACTTCACTAATCCCTTTCGCCGTTAGAGTGGTATCATCCGTGAACTTTACTTTGTTCTTCATGGCCCAATTGGTTGTAACAAACTAATCTTTCCTATCGTCATATGAGTAGAGCATCCGGAGTCAAAATACCATTTCTTTCTGCACTTAATTTCCTCTTTCGTAGTCACCATGACAGATTATTCTACTAGTAACCGATTACATCGTATTGGTAACTAGTTAGAACATCATTTTAGAGTTTTCTTCCAACTGTTGTTGTTGTTGTTCCGCAGCCTACTACTGTTGCATTCCCCTTCAATGATCATGACCAAGAGTGTGTTCTAATCATCAAACTCTTGTCTTGCAAACTTGGCTTCATCCACTTGAGGTTCCTTCTTGTTCGCATTGCACTCTTTCGCAAAGTGACGGAACTTTTAACAAACAAAGCATTGCATCTTGCTCTTGTCAATCCTTCTCCTTTCACCTCTAAAGTTTCCTTGACCACAATTCTTGTTGCAGCTTCTCTCACCCTTTTGATAAGAATTCTTAGAATTTTTGGATTCTCTTCCACCAAAATTTTGAAAATTCCCTCTACTCTTTATGGGCCATTTTCCCTTAGATTTCTTGTCTATCTCATTGAAACAAGCTTGCAAAACGATCTCCGCCTTTGCCTTATCACAATTTCTCTCCTTCATTCTCTGCTCATGTACCTCGAGAGAGTTTTGTAGCTCCTCTTTACTCATCGTCACAAGATCCTTCGATTCTTCAATCGCTACAACTATGTTCTCGAATCTTGTCATCAAAACAAGATTTTTACGATGACATACTGCCCCATGATCGTTTCTCCACATGTTTTTACTTGGTTCACCAACCGAGTAATTCTCGTCGTGAAATCGTTGATGGTCCTATTATCCTCTATTTGAATCAACTCAAGTTGACATTTGTGAGTTTGTAACCTCACAACCTTTACATTGTCAGCCCCTGTGTATGCCTTTTCCAAGATTTTTCACGCTTGCTTCGATGATTCGTAATCACTAACTTTTTCGAAATCATGTGTATTAACGCATTGATGGATTAAAAACAACGCCTTAAAATTTTTCTTCTTTTCTTTTCTGTATGTTGCTCGTTGTGCATCTATTGTACCTTCGACAAGAGGATTCACGTTGTTCTTGATGAGTTCAAAAACATCTTGATAGCCAAACAATATCTTCATTTGCTTGCACCATTTATCATAATTCTTCGCATCAAGAATTGGTAGGTTTGCATGGATTCTTTCATTGGAGACATAAGTCATGTTACACATTATGTATTTGGTATATCAAACCAGACTCCTCATGCCAAATGTTAGAACTTGAAACCACAAGGTTACCAAAACATAGTAACCGGTTACATTTGTTCTAATAGTCAAAAACACTACACCCTATAACCAATTACCAAAACAGTATAACCAATTACAACACTTAAATTATTGATTTTTCACACCAGGGTAAACAAAAAGTATCAATCAATGTAACATTTAGGGGTGCTCAAAACCAAACCAACCCAATAGAAAACCGCAAACCAAACCAAACCAAACCGAAACCAAACCGAAACCGCAAAAAACCGCATTTGATTCAGATTAGTTTGGGTCATTTTTTAACAAAACCGCACGGTTCGGTTCGGTTTGCGGTTTGTATTTTGTAAACCGAACCAAACCGAATCAAACCGCATTATGTTACAACCTAAATTTTACTTAACTCACATTCAACCCAAAATTAAACCTATTATACATTAGCCTTATGAATACGAACAATTTTCTCATCCTTACACATATAATTTCAGTCCTGATCTTCTCAAATCTCTAATAACATTATTTCACATTCTTTGCCACATACATCTTCCCTCTTCTTCTATAATCTTTACTCTCCTATATTCTTTCTTTTTCACCTTCTCATTTTTATGTAAATGTTCCGTATTTCATATTCATTTTTATCGCACATCTTCTTCTCTAATCTCTCAACACTTTTTCTTTTTCTTTTTCACCTTTCACTAATCTTTCGTCTCTTCTATTTTTTTGTTTCATTATAATAATTTTATATTGTTTTATGCTATTATTTTATGTTTAATATTCCACTTTTGTCTAATTTAATTTTTACATATTACATGGAAAATTGTTGTCAAAATATGACGAGTTTTGTTGTTATTTGTTAGCGTATGAATGTCTAAATATAAAATTATGTTGTCATATAGTATGTATGGCTCAATAAAATATTTGTAAAAAACCGAACCAACCGAACCAAACCAAACCGCATTAGTTTGGTTTGGTTTGGTTCGGATTTTTTTTAAAAGTCAACCAAACCAAACCAAACCGCACTATTTTTTCTCTTGCGGTTCGGATGATTTTTTTCGTCAAAACCGCCCAAACCGCACCGCGAGCACCCCTAGTAACATTCAATTTTGTTTTGTTTGCATTATACTACTTAAACTATAAAATGAAAATGTGCATAAATCCCAATTCAATTGGCAAAAACTGATTGAAAATGATGGAATTGGAAGAAACTGTTATGCTTAGATATTGTTACATTGAATGTCATTTAGTTTATAGATCAAAATGAGCTGAAATATTTCATTCAACAAGATTTTAAAAAAATGAAATATTTCTTAACCTCCTCTCTATTTCGTCTCATTATGTTCTATTCTATTTTGTTTCACTCGTGTTAAAAATATTCAAATAAGTCTAATGGACTAAAAATCCTAAAAGATTAAGTTGTTACCAATATGTAACTTCTAGTATTTGTGTTATCCTATCCAAGTGATGATGGCTTATCCTCAAATAAAATATTGACCAACAAGCAACCGACTTATATGAAAACAAACAGACAAGAATCCTAGTGATGAATGGTCTCTTTAATCCTCTATGCAGAGTTGTTGGCCAAATCAAGTCTTGTGGTTACCATAAACTCATCCCATCTATTTGTTTTTGTCAACAATTTGAGTGTATCAAGAGTATGGACACTCTTTTTTCCTCATAAAGGCCAGGCCAATCTTAAATTTCATCTCTTTACATCATCTCAAATTTTACAATCAATCATAATCATCACACATTAAAAGTTAAAATACTAGTGAAAATTTCATTAAGAAAAAGTACTAGTGAAAATTTCATCTTTCAGCCATATACATTGTTTATGTACAAGTTACTTTCTGAAAACAAAGATTAGATTGATATATCATACTCTCTTCAGCCACCTCCGATAAGCTTCTTTTTTTTCCATCAGGGTGGTACATCTTCCAAATACTTATGATTAGTAAAAATTTACAGTTCCAAACTGAGGCTAATATCTAATATCTCTCTCACTCTTAAACTTAAACTTGATCATGGCAAAATTTTCCACCCATTCTATTCTGCACAGCTTTCACTGCTGCAACTCTAGCAGCAGTAGCGGCCCTGTTCGCAGCGGTTACTGATTTGCTCACTTGGTCATCATTCCGCGGAAGGTTTATAGCGTTTTCGGCTGTTCTCCTAGCAGCCTGCAAATTAACCCCCAAAAATTACAACATTAATGAATGAGAACAAAACACGATATGTGTGCCTATGTTCGAGTACACGGTACCAACGCGCATCTTTACTCAAATCTACAATTAATTGCTTCAGTAAAGTAAAGGTAAGCTCTCATTGAAACGGTGCAGAACTCGTAACCAAACAGTGGCTTAATTATAGGGAGAAGGCAACATAAGTGAATGTGAAGGACAAATACCTGAACTGATGTGAGAACAGCACGAGTTTGTGGTGGTAAATTTTTTCTGAGGATGCCACCATCCCATTCGCCACATTTTCGCTCTCCATTTCGAAAAGTATAAACACCATAACCTTGCCTACGACCTTCGTGCCACGCTCCTTCATAACAGTGTCCATTCTCAAAATGGTAGACCCCAAATCCATGTATTTTGTCTCCAAAATACTCCCCAGTATATTTATCTCCATTTCTACATTAAAATGTAACAGAGTAAGTTTACGCGGTAAAAGTAAATAAAAACATCTGAAATCCAAAACCTACTACGATAGTCTAAAATCTTCTACTATAGCTTTTCTTAAAAATATTGGTTATAATTAGAAGAGAAACTTCACAAAACAACCCTTTTACTATTGATATTGCAAATTGTCAACTATCGTTAACATGGTCTTGATAAAGATAATATTTTCCTGTTTAACTTGTCAAACAAACAATAGTTGAATTGAACAAGAAACATGCAATAAATATTAACACTAGCAACAAAACTTGACCATCAAATTTGAGGACTTTCAATACATAACATATTCTATTAACAAACAGAATGTTAAAGGAAGAAAAATTCCAAAAATTAACAAAAAAAAACTATACTATCTATCTAATCAACAAGATTCAAAAATTGCAACCAAAACATCATAAACAGTAAAAAAATTGATAGTAAGAATAAAAACAAACTACAGAACAAGAGAAACAGAAACAGAAACAGAAACTCACCTAAATTGGTAACATCCAAGTCCATGTTTAACACCAAACTTAAACTCACCAACATAACAACTACCATCAGAACAAGACTGAACACCGAAACCATGACTCTGTCCATTACACCATTCTCCAGAATACGAATCGCCGGTATAGAATCTATAAACACCATAACCATGTCTCAAACCTTGTCTATAACAACCCTTATACCGACTCCCCCTAGCCCAGCTCTCAATTCCATAACCATCATACTTCCCATCAACCCAATCACCTTCATATCTTCCACTCCCAAAATAATGATAAACTCCACTCCCATTACACTTCCCTCCATGAAACTCTCCTTCGTAAAAATCGCCATTGCTGTAACACTCCACACCCTCCTTCCTTATTCCATTCTCCTTCACTTTCACCTTCAACCTCAACCTCTCCTTGTCCGATGAACCGGTCTCTCCAATGAACCACTGAACCGGTTTCTCACTTCCCTTGGAACTAAACCCGAGCCGTTTCAAATTCCCGTCCCATGAATGCTTCAAAACCGAAACGCTCCTATGAATCACGCGTTTGTTCCTGTTTACCAAGTAAAGCGCCACAGCCACGAATATTAGAATCAGCAACACGTTCTCGGAAGTGGGTCCCACTGAACCAATATAGAAAAAATACAACACATAGAACAACAACGAACACCCGCTGAAAAAACCTAGAATCGGAGCAGCAACAAACCGGATCGAACCAGAACCTGAACCGGAACCGAACCGGCGCGTCTTCTTATTCTTTTTATTTCCGTTTTTCTTCCTCTTCTTATCGAGTTTCTCTACATCGTAAAACTCGTTTTCATTTACCGAACCGAGGCTATAGGATCGGTTGGTCGGAGAAGAACACCGAAGCAGCGAGGATTTGGTTCGGGTCAGCTTACTTTGGCTTTGGCTATTCGTCTTCTGAGTTTCCATCTTTAGTGGGACCCACCAGATTCAATCTCCACCGTACGATTTACTCTATTCTTTCTTACCCGCTTCACTTAACCTACTTTACCCCCTCTCTGTATCGCGAGATTCTCACCACCACGGTTTTTCTTACCGGTTGCGCCGGTAACATCTCAGGCTACACGGTGGCAGACTAGACCGGAACTATGAATTACCGGTAACTAAACTTTTTTCTTCGCCGGTTCAAAAATAGAACAGAAGAAGAAAGTAAGAAGAATAATACTCCTACTTGGTTTGGAATTGTCGAAGGTTGTTGTTTTCTTCGTTGGTATTGATGAAGAAAAAAAAAACCGGTGAGTTTCGCAGTTTACGAGGATGCGCCTTTGGTTTTTGAGCTTGGTTGTGTTTTTGTTGTGTGAAAGAAATATTATTATATAGTAGTACTATTATACTATATACGAAGCGATGAGAAATGAGAAATGAAAAAGTTCAAGTGGAATTAAATATGAACCGTTGGATTTAAATCAAACAGTAGATATAGATTATTAATTTACGGCCGTCCGATTACGTAGAAGAGGTCATGGTGTTGACGGGAAGATATATATATGGATTATCACATTTTCATTTATCTATACTTAATCAAGTAATAATAATTATTTAATTATTTATTTTATTTTATTTTTGTTTTTTTGGATAGTACCTTGGTGAACACCGTCATCATATGATAATGATGATGACTATACATTTATGATATTTTTTTCAAGAGAGCGTTATAAGGAAGGAGATTTTAATGTGAATCTTATTTTAGTGATTTGGTGATATAACATGAAATTGAGATGAATTGGAACCACGCTGGCTTGCATGGATTGAGATGATATACCATAGGATACAGCAAACATTCTGTTTAAGTGAGATTCTTCTAGTTTTTCTTTGTTTTTAATTCCTCTATAGGTAATTAGAATTTTCTTGATGATTCATAAAAAGTAATTATTTATTACACGCGTCTTGCACTTAAAATAATAGTAGTACTAACGGATAATAAATTGTGGTATTTATAGTTTTTTAAATGCCTGCCGTATATTTATTCATTGTTATATTGCTTTATGCAAATCTGTATTTTAAAAAGGAAACAAATCAAGAATATATGTTTATATTGCAATGTATGTCGAAAATACGTGAACTTAATGTACATTTATTTTACAAATTAGTTAAGACCCATTTGATTTGAGGTGTGTTTAGTGATGGGACTAGAAGAATTTTTGCTAACTATGTTTTCCAACTTTTTTTCAATGAATCCAATTTTTTTAACTAAAATTTTAATATATTTAGCGCGTGCTTCTATTTAACGCGTTGATTGCATTTCTGTCATTGTGTTTTTTAGTTTTATTTATGTTTTCTTCTGATTTTATTTTCTTTTGCAAAATATTTTGCGTACGTAAATAATAATAAAAGATATATTCTCTACATATTTTTGTCTTTCACGAAACAAACAATAAATGAAAATGTGAGATATTGGATCGAACTCTAGTATGGCCGAAGGGTAGCTTCTTGGTTCGACAGGATTAAGCATGAAGTCGAAGGTTGTTCACATGCTTGTGTCAAAGATGCTAGGGTTGTTAGCATGTTAAATTAGGTTTAGTGTTTAAACCCTAATTTGTTAAGTTAGCTTGTTTATTAAGTTGGCTTGTGTAATGGGCCTTGTGGAAAAAGCCCATTAGTTAGTATGTTAGGTTTTATTATAAATAGCATACTAGTCTCTCATCATTGCTAAGCAGCAAATCCTAATTTAGGGTGAGAGAGGTTATTTGTTATTCTTGTAAACTTGTAATCTTATTTTCTAAGAGAAAGTGAAAGAATAGCAGTTATAACCAATTCTTGTGTTCCTCTTCTTCCTTGTCCTTTATTCTTCCCTTGCATTATACTTTGTTCTTGGTATTGAATTCACAACAAATTGGTGCGGTGAGCGTGGAGAAGATGCCTTCAACAAAGTATGAGATTGAAAAGTTCACCGGACTGAATGATTTCGGTCTGTGGCGCTTGAAGATGAAAGCCCTACTGGTTCAACAGGGTTGTTTGGAAGCGTTGAAGAGAGAGGCAGCCATGAATGCTGCATTAACGGCAACGGAGAAGACAACTATGATCGAGAAGACACACAGCGCAATTTTGTTGAGCCTTGGTGATAAGGTTCTAAGACAGGTATTAAAGGAGACGACGGCATCAGGGTTATGGGCGAAACTTGAAAGTTTGTATATGACCAAATCGCTGGTAAATCGACTCTACCTGAAGCAGGCTTTGTATTCATTCAAGATGGTTGAAGACAAATTGTTGGCTGAGCAGTTGGATATGTTCAACAAGCTGATTCTTGATCTTGAAAATATTGATGTGAAGATCGATGATGAAGATCAAGCGCTGTTACTATTGTGTTCTTTGCCTCGATCACATGCTCACTTCAAAGAAACTCTCTTGTATGGAAGGGAGTCCCTGACGTTTGAAGAAGTTCAATCAGCCTTGTATTCTAAAGACTTGAACGAACGAAAGGAGCATAAACCTTCGACTGTTGGCGAAGGTTTGACCGTTAAAGGAAAACTCTTACAAAAGGATGGTAAGTTTGACAAGAAGAAGGGCAAAAGCCAGTCGAAGTCTTACAGTGGCGAAGCATCTGGCATTCGATGCTATCATTGTAAGAAGGAGGGTCACACAAGAAAGGTGTGCCCTGAACGCCTGAAATATCATGGAGGTAAGGATAATGGTAATGCAGCCATTGTTCAAGATGATTTTGAATCATCTGATGTCCTTGTGGTTTCGAGCAGTGACTCTAGGAAGGAGTGGATTATGGATTCAGGTTGCACTTGGCACATGACTCCAAACAAAGACTTGTTCGAGGAATTATGTGATCAAGAGGGTGGATCAGTACTGCTAGGAAACAATAAAGCTTGCAAAATTGCAGGTGTTGGATCTGTGAGATTCAAACTCCATGATGAGTCAATAAGGTTGTTGACTGAAGTCAGGTATGTTCCTGATTTGAAGAGAAATTTACTTTCTCTTGGTGAATTCGACAAGAAAGGATATGTTTTCCAAGGAGAGAAAATATCCTAAGAGTCATGAAGGGGTCGAAGGAAGTCTTGAGAGGCGTGATGAAACAAGGCTTGTATACCCTTGAGGCTGAAGTTGTAAGTGGTTCGACAAATGTTGCATCCACGAAACCTTTATCGAAGACAGAAATCTGGCACATGAGATTGGGCCATGTCAGTGAAAGGGGTCTGGTCAAATTAGGGAAACAAAATCTGCTTGGTGGAGACAAAGTCGAAAAGCTGAAGTTTTGTGAACCCTGTGTACTTGGAAAATCCTGCAGAGTGAAGTTCAACAAAGGCAAACAAAGAACACATGGATCCCTTGATTACATCCATGTTGATCTTTGGGGGCCTGCAAGGTGTCCATCACATTCAGGAGCAAGGTATTTTCTATCCATAATAGATGATTATTCAAGAAAATTATGGGTATTCATCCAGAAGACTAAGGATGAAACTTTTGAGAATTTCAAAAGTTGGAAGACTCTGGTAGAAAATCAGACTGGCAGGAAGGTTAAGAGGTTGAGAACCGACAATGGCCTTGAATTTTGCAATGAGGCATTCGACAGTTTTTGTGCGGCATCTGGTATTGCAAGACATAGAACTACTGCAGGTACTCCACAACAAAATGGTTTGGCTGAAAGGTTTAATCGAACTATTTTGGAGAGAGTCAAATGCATGTTGACTAGTGCGGGGTTAAAGAAGGTGTTCTGGGCTGAGGCTGTTTCGACAGCAACATATCAGATAAACAGATGTCCTTCAACAGCGTTAGATTTGAAGACACCTGAAGAAGTTTGGTCGGGACATCCACCAGATCTCGACAAACTAAGAGTATTTAGCTGCGTAGCCTATGCTCATATTAGGCAAGACAAGGTCGAACCTAGAGCTCTGAAATGCATGTTCATGGGATACCCTAAAGGAGTCAAAGCTTATAGGCTATGGTGCCTAGAGCCAGGTCACAGGAGGTGTATCACCAGTCGAGATGTAGTTTTCAATGAAGCTGAAATGGCTTTCAAGAAAACTGATGATGGTCGAAGTGCAGAAGAGCTAGAACATGTAGAGATTCCTGTTGAGGTGGAGAATGTTGATGCTGAATTGCATATCCCTGATGAAGTCGAAGAAGAAGCAGAAGATGCTAAGGAAGTTGAGGAAACTGACGATGACTACCTATTGTCGAGAGATAGGTCGAGAAGAGTCATCAAACCACCTCAGAGACTTGGGTATGCAGATCTTATAGCTTATGCATTAATCTCTGCCAGTGAGGTTCTTGATGATGAACCTAGAGATTATAAGGAAGTTATGAGGAGTTGAAATAAGACTGAATGGCTGAAGGCCATGGATGATGAGATGAAATCTCTTCATGATAATCACACTTGGGTACTGATCAAGAAACCTGCTGGGGCAAGGTTAGTCATCTGTAAATGGATTTTCAAAGTTAAGGAAGGAATTGAAGGAGTGACGTCGAAAAGATACAAGGCAAGGTTGGTCGCAAGGGGTTTCACTCAGAAAGAAGGTGTCGACTTCAATGATGTGTTTTCTCCTGTTGTGAAGCATAGGTCCATTCGAATGTTGCTTGCCATGGTGGCACAGTTCGATCTTGAACTGGAACAGATGGATGTGAAAAATGCGTTCTTGTATGGTGATCTAGATGAAACGATCCTGATGAGGCAACCTGAAAGATATGTCGAAAAGGGGAAGGAAGATTGTGTGTGCAAGTTATAGAGATCTTTGTATGGGCTGAAACAATCTCCTCGACAGTGGAATAGGAGATTCGACAAGTTCATGACACGCATAAGTTTCATTAGAAGTCAGTTCGACCACTGCGTTTACTTCAGATTTCGACCTGGTAATTCATTTGTTATTTTGTTGCTTTATGTGGATGATATTCTCATAGCAAGCAACAATGTTGAAGATGTGACAAGGGTGAAGGCTGAACTCAATAAGGAGTTCGATATGAAGGATCTGGGAGCTGCTTCCAGGATTCTTGGAATTGACATTCGAAGAGATAGAAAGAAGTCGAAGTTATGCTTATCTCAAGAGGCATATCTACAGAAGATTCTCGAAAAGTTTGGTATGTCGAATTCGAAGCCAGTTGTGACTCCAACAAACCCTCAATTCAAGCTGGGTATTGATCAGTGTCCCAGTAATGATGTCGAAAGAGCCTATATGAATAGCATCCCATATGCTAATATAGTTGGTTCTTTGATGTATGTTATGGTTTGTACTAGACCCTGTTAGCTGAAGATTTCGTTTGGGAAGAATATCCTTCGAAGGTTTGAAATTCGAAGGAAGATGGTTACTGATGACCATCTTTGAGATCAAAAATGGCTACTGATGGCCATGTTCGAGAATGATGGTTTAAGTTGGAACAGAGACAGTTAGCATTGAAGCTAAATTCGAAAAGAATTATCTTTTGGGACTTAAACGTTTTTACGAAATATGTCAAGTACTGAAGCTTAGCGTATTTTCGTGGTATTCTTGGTTCTGATTACGTTGCCACGCGTCGAAAGAGGATTCAGGCGGGAGGATTTGAATTTCGAAGTAGTTTATATAACTGCACAAAGACAGATGGCATCCCAAGGATTCTCGTGAGTAACGTGGCATCAGATTAGTGTAGGACCGTTAGGGTCAAATTTAGTATAAATAAGGGTCTTAGTATTAGGATTTCGTGTGTTCATTTTGTACAAATCACTCACAAATCACTCAAGTATCAAGTGTTTAGAGAACAAGTTTCGCTGAGACATGTACGTATGACACCAACGTCAATTTAAATACATTTGTATCTTTCTTTATTCAAGTATCTTTGGATATCACTGCATTTCGTTTACTTTCTGTCATTTACATTCCTGCACTCTTTATTTTCATTCTATTTAGTTTCGAAGCATTTAAGTTTCTGCACTTTAAGATTCTTGCACTTTACAGTTTTGTCTTATATTTTATCTTTGTCTTACCCTTCGCTGATGTTATATTTACGTGTATAACAAGGTGATTGCTAATCTTTATTTCTTTGATTAAGTATTTCTTATTTCGAGAACAAGTCAACCATAGACATAATTCGAACTATCATAAATAACAACCTCTTTTGACTATGTCCTAGGATCAATCTAGTCGATCCTGCGAGTAACCAAATCATGTTTATTATAGTTTGAAAGACTAGCGGTTGTTTACCGGAAATCACCGTAAACAAAATGGCACGCCCAGTGGGACAGTGTCAAACAGATTGTTATTAATTGATTGTTTTGTTTTGTCTAGAAAATATCAAGACCTTGTATGAACCTTAGGAACGGTAAATTAACCAACAGTGCATAACCGATTCCTAAACGAAGGTACAACAAAAAAATGGTCAGTGTGGCCAGTGCAGGGGGGGATCAGGATCCCCCACAAGGGTCAGGAACGGTGGCTGCAAGTTCTACCCATGTTTCGACTTCCACTCAAGAGGCCCAGGCTATACCGGTTTCGACGGAATCTGATCCTATAGGTAATTCCCAGGCGATACCTGAAATACTACAGGGACGACAGGAACGCTCCCATTTTCGAGTTCGACTGCTATCCCTTCATTAACAGGTACAGGCGAGATACCACATTTCGCAACTAATACCACAAGTCAGATGTTTACCCCAAGACCACCACCTGCCTCAGAGATGTGGAGATCCAATTTCCAATACGGGATGCCACATTCATACATGACAGGATTAGGAGGAGCGGGGCCTACATACACTACAACTAACCCAACACCTTTTTCGCCTAATGTTGGTTCGATAGGTCGAAGCGGGCAGAATACGGGTTTCTCTGCCCAAGTACCCCCTTTTACCACAAATAGTCAAGCAGCATTTCGACAAGAAATGGATGCAAGTAACCATGATATGTTAGTAAATCTTGCTAAAGAATTGGGGTCCATTTTGAATCCATTAGCAACAAACATTGCTAGGACTAACCACGATAATATGGAAACTTTCCAAAAAATATCATCTCAAATGAATCGAATGGCGGATTTTTTAGGAGTTCCACAAAATAGACGAAAGAACAACCAATCAACTTATCAGGAAGGGGGACCCATTCTAGAACCAGTTAGACCCCAGTACCGCCACCTAGGCCAACATCAGTCGAACAAAACCGAGTGATAGACTTAGAAGCTCGAAGTCAAACAACTAACGTTGGCCAACAAGCAGTTGCTCAGCCACAACCTAATTTAGTGGTAGTAAGAAGAAACGAACATCCTGATGAAGTGGTACATAGGGTTAGGAGAGACAATTTGGCAACGGAGAACAATCTCACTGCCATGATAGAGAGAATAATGGCCAACACTGGCCTTAATACCGGGCTTCGACGCCCAAACTATACTTCCCCAATAACAGAATATATCATGCAAACAGAATTGCCAAGGGGTACCAAAGTACCAAAATTTACTAAATTTTCAGGGGACACCAATGAGTCTACCATGGAGCACATAGCCAGATATCTGACGGAAGCAGGGGATCTAGCAGGGAACGAAGATTTAAGGATTAAATACTTCCCTAGTTCGCTAACAAAGAATGCTTTTGTTTGGTTCACTACGTTGCCCCCAAATTCCATAGATGCATGGGCACACTTGGAGAGATTATTCCATGAACAATTTTACATGGGTCAAACAAAGATAAGCTTGAAAGAATTGGCTAGCATCAAGAGGAAGTTCACGAAGTCTATAGATGATTACTTAAACAGGTTCCGTTTGTTGAAATCAAGATGCTTCACGACTGTCCCAGAACATGAATTAGTTGAAATGGCTGCAGGTGGCCTAGATTATTCAATTCGAAAGAAACTGGATACTCAATACCTGAGAGATATGGCCCAATTGGCAGATAGGGTTCGACAAGTCGAACGGTTAAAAGCAGAAAAGGCCAGAGCAAGTAAAAGTTATAAGAAGGAGAGAGTAGCATACGTCGAAGCAGACGATGTTGATGGCGAACCTTTCGAAGATTCATACGATATGGAAGAGGTCGAAATAGATCTTGATGAGTTAAAAGAGGCGCCACCCTATGCTTGCAAATTGCTCACCCCTTCTAATGGAAGAAATCCAGTAGAGAATGATAAAAGCGATAGATTTCCTAAGAAAACTTATACATTTGATGTCACTAAATGTGACGAAATATTCGATTTATTAGTAAAAGATGGCCATATGATAGTACCTCCCAATTTAAAAATTCCTCCATTAGAACAACGGAAGAAGCGAGGTTTTTGCAAATATCATGGTTTTTTAGGCCATAAAATCTCACAATGTTTTCTTTTCAGGGATCTAATTCAGAACGCTATCAAGGATGGACGTCTGAAATTCGCTGACAAAACCAAGAACCTTATGAAGGTTGATGCAGACCCTTTGAATGTGGATGACACTAACTTGTGTGAACCACTTGACGTCAACATGGTGGAAGTATCTGAAATTGATGCTGCTGAATCGGAGATAATTTCAGGTGGAAAGCAGGCTACTGAAAGCCTAAATGCCAATTCGATCTTCAATACTGATGTTGAAGGATCCTTTGATGCTGAAATGACTGAAGATCTGAAAGGAAAAACAAGTGAGGCCACTGAAGACCTCACAGTGAAGCTTCGGCATATACGAATTTCCGAGGCTCCTCCGGCAGGTGTTAACATGGTCAATGTTAGACGGCCTTTATCTGAAATTGAAGAACTAGAAAAATGGCTGATAAGGGAGAAAGGAAACATTGAAATCCCACCAAGGGGAAACAGTCTGAAGGCTTATCTCTGGGATTGTCATGTGAAAAATGGTGGAAAAAGGCTGATGTGCCCAAGATGTTCAGTTATGTTAAATCGAAGGGTTCAAGCCAATTTCGAGAGGGCCCTGCGAGAAAGAATGGAGTAGCCTTGGAGAGGAGGAAACTTGTTGCTGAAAGTATACCCAAGGTCTGAAGAAAGCTTGGTTGGTTTCTTGGTCAGGTGTCACAATGATAACTCTGAAGTTGCACTGTGCCCTAGATATGGTGCAGTCTATGACGAACTACTAGAAGATCATTCGAAAGGGTGTATCTCTACATGGGTCGGGAGACTCAGGGACTTCATCCTAATTTGTTTATGTTCGACAACTAGACCCCTGCGAAGAGGCCTGACAGCCCACACCATAGAGCTCGAAGGGTCACATTCAGAGTCCTTGCAGACATACCCAGGGATAGATGGATGCAAGCTGGTACCAGAACCAACAAATGGCGAAGTTGGGACCAAGGAGGAAGAACTGCAATGGCATATAGGAAGCAATTCCAAACTTCCAATCGAGAGATGTACAGGTTGGAGAACTACAAAGGCAAAAATCCTATGTCCAGATCCCAATGGAGAAGGCACCAGAGGATGAAGAAGGCCCAAAGGGAATATAAACCAAGGGAGACTGGAGAATCAAGTAGCAATCAGATCCCAATGCAGGGGCAAGGACAAGTAAACCTCCAGTCGAGCGTAAGTTATTCGATTCTGAAAATGAGAAAGAAGAAGAGAAGATGCATTCCAGCCCTTGGAAAGAAGACGATAGGATGACAAATGACTTCGACTCAGACGGAGTATCGTCGATAAACCTAAATTGTAATATTGTGTCAGTACTTCCTCATGAGTTTAACCAAGAAACAGAAGTTGAAGATTGTGAGGAAGCTGATGAGGAAGAGATGGCAAGACACAGACCTGTGTGTTATTATGTGTTGAACAATGGGGCAGTCGAAGAGCAGAACACTTTCTTCGAAAGGCCTGATGAAGGTATGAGGAATCATCTGAAACCACTCTACATAAGAGCCAAGATTGAGAATGTTGGCATTAACAAAGTCTTAGTAGATGGGGGAGCAGCAGTGAACCTAATGCCCCAATATATGCTGAAGAGAATTGGTATGTTCGATACTGATATAAGACCACATAACATGGTTCTGTCCAACTATGAAGGCAAGATAGGGCAAACTTTAGGAGTAATTCAAGTGAATTTAACTGTGGGTTCCGTCACCAGGCCAACAATGTTCATGGTGATACCAGCAAAGGCTAATTACAACCTCTTGCTTGGAAGAGAGTGGATCCATGGAGTGGCGGCTGTGCCTTCGACAATGCATCAAAGACTAACCATTTGGAGAGAAGATGGCATAGTAGAGAACATCGAAGGAGATCAAAGTTACTACATGGCTGAAGTCAATCAGGTAAATAAAACTAGCTTCGACAGGAATTTGGCGAACATAGGACCTTGTCATGCTGCTGAAGATATATACACTCCAAACAGAAATGCTTTATACTATTTGTCTTTACATCCTAATGGGTTCCAATGGAATAGAGAGATAATGGACGGTCCATAAGATATCCCACCAGTGGAGCATTTACCAACAATACGGCCAATAGGCTGGGACGACGACGTTGATCATGTCTGAAGCATCTTTTTTCGAAAAGATTTCGGCTTACATAGCCGAGAACAAAAGAAACACGGCTCTCGAAGCCGAGTTATCACACATGACAGTTAGTATGGTTCAGAGAGAAGTAGAAACGAGGGATTCTGGAATACATCCTACCCCCCAATTCCTCGAAGACCCAGTTCAAGCCAAAGAAATCTCAGGAGAGGAGACGAGCCAAAGGCTGGATGCAATCTACGACGAAGAACCTTTGGGATTAGAGAAAGATCCAATGGGGGCAAATATCAAAATGTTAGCCCAAGATCCACTCGAAGAAGTAAATCTCGGAGATGGAGATCAGAAGAGGGTAACATAGATCAGTGCGAAACTGGCACCAACGCTGAAGTCAAAAGTCATCGCGTTGTTGAAGGAGAACAAAGATTGCTTTGCATGGGATTACGACGAGATGCCTGGTTTAGGGCGAGATTTGGTCGAATTAAAGCTGCCCATAAAGGAAGGAAAAAAGCCCATCAAGCAGACTCCTAGAAGGTTCGCACCAGAAATTCATTCGAAGATCAAAGCAGAGGTCGAAAGACTTCTACGATGCAAGTTCATCAGAACTACGAGGTATGTAGAATGGATTGCTAATATTGTGTCGGTTATTAAAAAGAACGGTTCACTAAGAGTATGTATAGATTTTCGTGATCTTAATACAGCAACGCCTAAAGATGAATATCCCATGCCTGTGGCAGAAATGTTAGTAGATTCAGCCGCAGGCTTCGAATATCTAAGCATGTTGGATGGATATTCTGGGTATAACCAAATCTTCATTGCAGAAAAAGATGTGTCTAAAACAGCTTTTCGCTGCCCAGGGGCCATAGGCACCTATGAATGGGTTGTAATGCCTTTTGGTCTAAAAAAATGTTGGGGCAACTTATCAAAGAGCAATGAATTCTATATTCCATGATTTCATAGAAACTTTCATGCAAGTATACATAGATGACATTGTGGTGAAATCTGTTTCGGATAACATCCATCTGGACCATCTGAGCCAATCGTTCGAAAGAATGAGAAAACATAGCTTGAAGATGAACCCCCTTAAATGTGCTTTCTTTGTGCAGGCTGGAGATTTCCTGGGCTTCATGGTCCACAAAAAGGGAATAGAAATTAATCAAAATAAAACAAAGGCTATTATGGAAACGAAGCCTCCATCCACGAAGAAAGAACTACAGTCTTTACTGGGAAAGATAAACTTCTTGAGAAGATTCATTTCCAACTTGAGTGGACGCACGCAAGCATTTTCTCCCTTACTTCGACTAAAGCAAGGAAAGTTTGAATGGCGTGCCGAACATCAAGAAGCTTTTGAGAAAATAAAGCAATACTTGATGCATCCACCAATTTTATCTCCCCCAAATGGGAAGAAACACATGCGCCTGTATATTTCAGCATCAGATAATACAATAGGTAGCATGTTAGCTCAAGAAGATGATAATGGCATCGAAAGAGCCATTTATTACTTAAGTAGAGTACTCAATGATGCAGAGACTAGGTATAGTGCAATAGAAAAACTCTGCCTTTGTCTATATTTCTCTTGTATCAAACTAAAGTATTATATAAAGCCAATTGATGTTTATGTTTCGTCTCATTGTGATGTGATTAAACACATGCTATCAAAGCCTATATTGCATAGTCGAATTGGCAAATGGGCGTTGGCCCTTACCGAGTACTCTCTGATATTTCAACCCCTTAAAGCAATGAAAGGTCAAATTGTATCATATTTTATTGTTGACCATGCAGTGGTTGAAAACCCTCAACAATACGTAGAATTGAAGCCTTGGAAGCTATACTTCGATGGTTCAACCCATAAAGAAGGAACTGGCGTTGGGATACTAATAATTTCTCCTGATGGAATTCCAACAAAGCTCAAGTATAAGATTGAAGGTCCCTTATGCTCCAACAACGAAGCTGAATACGAAGCACTGATTGCTGGACTTGAGGCTTTGTTAGAATTGGGGGCAACCAGAGTCGAAATTAAAGGAGACTCTGAACTAGTGATTAAGCAGTTGAAAAAAGAATACAAGTGTATCAAAGAAAATCTGATCATGTATTTTGTCATAGCAAATAGGCTGCTCAAAAAATTCGAGTACGTGGATTTAAATCACGTTTCAAGGTTGAAAAATCAAGAAGCGAATGATTTGGCACAGTTAGCTTCAGGATACAGGGTATCAAAAGAAAAACTAGAAGAACTGATCGAAGTAAGAGGCAAAGCAATGGCTACCAAGCTTTCCCTAAGTGATTTGGAGAACTCACAATTGGGTTTTGCCAGCAAACAAGAGTTTGAAGTTTTGAATATAGACTCTTTGGCAGACACAGACTGGAGAAGTCCAATTGTGAACTATTTAAAAGATCCTTCGACAGACACGGATAGAAAGATAAAATATCGAGCTTTATCATACTTTTTAATGGGAAATGAACTGTTTAAGAAAACTCCCGAAGGAGTTTTATTAAAGTGTCTGGGCGAAGCGGAAGCGTATTTGTCTCTCTCAAATGTACATAGCGGAGCATGTGGTGCGCACCAAGCAGGGCACAAAATGAAATGGCTTTTGTTTCGATACGGAATGTATTGGCCCTCTATGTTGAAAGACTACATAGAATTTGCAAAGGGTTGTCAAGAATGTCAAGAGCATGCAGGTATTCAACATGCTCCTACAAATGAATTAAGTTCAATAATAAAACCATGGCCTTTCAGAGGCTTGGCATTAGACTTAATTGGAGAAATTCACCCCAAGTCTTCTAGAGGTCAAAGGTATATTTTGGTAGGAATAGACTACTTCACAAAATGGGTTGAAGCGATACCACTTGCGAATGTGGATCAGGAAGCTGTGATTGAGTTTATTCAGAAACACATCATATACAGATTCGGAATCCCAGAAAGTATAACCACAGATCAAGGATCAGTGTTCACTGGGCGAAAGATGCAAGACTTCGGCAAAGATATGGGGTTCAAATTATTTACCTCTACACCTTATTATGCTCAGGAAAATGGACAAGTCGAAGCAGCAAATAAGATAATAATTGGTCTTATAAAAAAGCATGTAGGGAAAAAACTCAAGAATTGGCATAAGACGTTGGACCAAGCGCTTTGGGCTTGTCGAACATCGCCAAAAGAAGCTACAAACACAACGCCTTTCCAATTGACGTTTGGACATGACGCGGTGCTTCCAATCGAAATATACCTGCAACCAGTCAGAATCCAAAGGCAAGCAGAAATCCCTCCAAATACTTACTGGGAATTGATGATGAATAAATTAGTAGATTTGGACGAAGACAGACTTCGAGCATTGGAGATGATAAAAAGACAAAAAGAAAGAGTGTCCAGAGCATACAATAAAAAGGTGAAAGGTAAAACGTTTATCAATAATGACTTAGTTTGGAAAGCTATTTTACCTATAGATCGAAAGAATCAGGCGTTAGGTAAATGGTCCCCACATTGGGAAGGCCCTTTTCGAATCTTGAAAGTGTTTTCAAATAACGCTTATGAAATAGAAGGATTGGCAGAAGATCGTAGGATTTTAAGGGTAAATGGGAAGTATCTGAAAATATACAAACCAAGCATGCATGAAGTAAAGATTCTTACAAAAATGTAGATATTCGAAATATGTTACGTAGGCCAAAATGGTTGAACTAACACCAAAATGGTTGTATGTTCAAACAAACATGCATGGTAAGTACAGTAAGAAGACCAAAGAAACGCCAAAATATTTTTCAATAATATCAAAGGAGTACATTCGTTACAGAGAAGGTGGTTCCCAAGAACATTGAGGATTACAAAATTCAAAACATGAAGCCTAAAACAACCCAACTCCTAGTTGATCCTTTAATCTAAACCCTCTAAGGATAGCAGGGGCAAGCTTTCCGCCTCGAACATGTCCAAGGATCCAAATCTACGCATCCTTCTCACTATTCCCTTTTTAAGGAACATGTAGGACAAGAGTCTTCCATATGGAAGACATGTTACTACATCTTGCCGAGCAGCAGCCATAGAAACTGCTTCGACAAGTCCTTTGAAGATCATCAGAGGAAAGTTAATTTTCTTCCCACGGAGGGCACTGAGTATAAATTCCAAATCCTCCACCATGATGCTATTTTGATCATGGTTTCGTGGACGAAAGTTGCCCACGAGGAGTTGGTGCCAAACCCTAATGACCTTGGCGCTGAAAGGATCATTGTCCATAAAAGTCCTCAACATAAGATGGGTGGTCATCTTGAAAGTATTGTCATCAAAAGTCTCTCCAGAGTTATTGCATCTCAGCAGGTTGGAGATGGTGGAGGGAGTGATAGTAATATGGGCCCTTCGAACCTCAGAGACGATAGTGGTTCTGCCTTCCGGATCTATGCGCAGAGACGGAAACATCCAAAAGTCCGCTAACATATTGGGATAAACAGATCCCTCCAGGATTTCAAGGTAAAAATCAAGCTCTTGGTTAGCAAAGAGGGCGCTGATGCTTATAAAGTTTTCATCGAGTTCTTCTTCAGAGAGCTTGAATTCTTTCTTGATGCAAGCCCTGATGTTAGCATAAGTTAGGGGTAGTGCCATTTGGAGAAGA
This sequence comes from Vicia villosa, assembly GCF_029867415.1. Lineage (NCBI taxonomy): Eukaryota > Viridiplantae > Streptophyta > Magnoliopsida > Fabales > Fabaceae > Vicia > Vicia villosa. Next base: position 20,694,595 of record NC_081181.1, on the reverse strand, counting down.
AAGGTTGGAAAAGGTTTTATCTGATTCTGTATTTGAGAGAATGCAAGAAGAAACGAAATTTTGGGCAAAGAGTTTGAAGAAAGTGTGAAGGAAGAAGTGGAATGCCAACCCTTTATATAGAATAAGTTGGCAGTAAAGGAACGGTTCATTTTTAAATGTTTGATTGGACTGCGTTTGGTATTCCAAAGAGAAGTTATGGTTTCCGCCGTTTCCCGCCCTTGGAAGTTGAAGTGTAATCATGATAAGAACTGATGCACGCACGTCTCAAATAGACGTTTTGAAAAAGGTGACGTCATCTTTCAATGATGGTTACAGCTAAGGGTAGTAGAAACGTCAAGTCTAGGCTCAAAGGGCTGCGAAGGATAATCATGTCACGTGGTTACATTTATTAAAATTACTGTGACATTGAAAAAGTATATTTTGACAAGTTTGGAGAATTGCTAGGGCATTACTTACGACAACTGCAAAATAAAATATATGGGGAGATTGAAAGATAAAGTTGAACATATATATATCCTTGGAGAAATTTGATTACAAAACAAAATAAGTACGCAGCACAAAAGGGAATACAAGGTTCGAAACAACTAATTAAAATCCCTAGGAAGATTGTCTTTTATCTTCGAATACTGAGCCTCCCATGAAGACATACGGAGTTCAAGCAATGCCCGTTGTTTCTTCAATTCTTCGATTTCTAGCACTAGCTTCTGCGCAGCCTCGAAGTATTGGATCCCTAAATGCGCCACTTCAGTCAATTCTTGCTCATTGGTTTGTTGAATTGTTGCCTGACGAGACTCAGCTTCCTTTATCTTCCCTTCGAGCTTCATGATTTCCTGCTTCCAGGATTCGATATTCTTCTCGCATTCGTCATATTCTTCTTGTTTCTTCGAGCGTTTAAGCTTAAGGGCGTCACCCTTCTTCGTCGCATCAGTAGCAGCTTTCCATGAAGAACTATGAGAAGCCACCTTTGTAGTGAGTTGTTCGTCAACATTTCGCTTTCGAAGAATGTTGGACTGAAGTTGTTCGATTAGAGAACCCAGCAAAACAATTACCTCTGAGACTTCTTTTGAAACCAGAAATAGATCCACCTTCTTCAAAAGTTGGTTTAAGCTATGACATCTGGTAGGGTCCTTACTTAGAACTTCAACAAGGTTGGTTTCAAAGAACTTTTCCTTTATCTGATGAAGAAGACTAGGAATATCATCTTTGTCACCAGACTCTGCTCGAACAGTTGAAGAAGCTTCGAGCCCAAGCGGCGAAATGTTATCAATATTCATCATGGCCTTGAGGAAGTTAAGGGGATCAGTTTGCTTGAGTTGCTCCAATTCTGAAGGGGTAGGCATTGCTGGGGCAGGCGTCGAAGTAGTTTTAGGAGTGACTGTGGTCCCAAAGGTCGAAGTTTCGTGAAGACCGGCCGTAACCAATTTGGAAGTTTCCTCCATGGCATCTTGTTCAGATACAGTATCTTCACTGCCAGTTGGTTGTCCAGCTGCATTGTTACTACCTGAACATTGACGATCTTCTCCCATATTTTCACTCTTGTGAGTAGGAGGAGAATCATCAGTTGAATGGCTTTCTTCAACTAGCATAGTAGGAATGATGGTCGCAAGGGGCTGAGCATCTTTGACAGCTGGCGAAAGCACGTGAGATTTGTCTGCGTCGAGTAATTAGAATTAATTATGATGGGAAGGTTGCAAGAAGTCTATTTGCCATAAGGAAGAACATACGCTTACCTTGGAAATTATCAAAGTCAATGGTGAGGTCGAAAGCCTTGAGATCAGAAGTAGCTGTGCCAACATCATCCTACAGTTACAAGGTAAAATGTTAACTTAATCATTTAAGTTAAAATTTATAGAGATGATTATGTTATGAAATCCAAATACCTTGGTTGGAATGTTGTTTGGACTTGAGTTGTAGCTCTCTACAACGAGAATGGTGCTAGCAGCTTTTAAAGGTGATTCTTCAGAAGACACCTTATCACTCGGCGACGTAATCTTCGAAGACCCATACCCTTTTTCTTTGCCTAAAGGAGTGACAGCCTTCTATTTTTTCTTATGGGCTTGCCTAGTACGAGGAGGAGATTTGTCTTCATCATCTGAAACAACTATTTGAGAAGCTTTTCGCTTCGAAGGTATCGGAGGTTTCGAGCTCTGAAAATATAGATTGAGCAAAGTGAGTACTATTCACAGGATATACAAGTTTGAATATAAAGTATGTATGTACCGTGGGTTTCTTATCAGTAGCGATAGAATCACTCCCACTTGTCTTGTTGCTCTTCGAAACTCCAGAACCCTTCTGTGCAGGGGCCTCTTTGATTTTTCTCTTTCGAGTAACGGCTGTAAGTGAAATTAGGGTCAGCATTTCAGTAGAAAAGGAAAAGTTAGCCGAAAGATTGTCTAAACCCAAACCTTCAGGTATTGGAGTCAAGACACGAACATGTTCAAGATCTATATGGAGATGTCCTTTGAAAGTATCCAGGGTATGCTTAGTCGGGACCACTCGTTCAGCGCGTTTTTTAGTTCCTTCCTGAAGGATTTTTAAGGCATTCCCACACACGAACCAGTCTGGGAAAGGAGGGCTTAAAGCCACACCAAAATCAGCACTTGGCAGTGGAGGGAATTTTGGAGGATTAAGTTTGAAAGCCACTTCATAACGCAGTTCTGGTCGAACAGACGGGGGCAGTTTCAACTTATCCAGTTTAGCAGAAAACTTTTCACGTAAAATGACTGCAGCTTCACGAACGGTCCGACTAAGATCATCAGGCCTGTAAATATTTTCAAAGAATTTTTGAAAGGCTTGGATTTCTTTAATATGAGTCGAAGTACCTTTGTGGAAGTTTTCCTACACATCAGCAAAAGCTTCAGTTAGTTCTCGAGTAAGGCTCTCAGCATCGAAGATTTACGTGGTGTAGTAATCTGTCCACCATTGATGGAAATTTGGAATAGAATAAAAGGTAGGTTCGAAAGAAACAGGAGAGAGATTGCTAACACCAGTGTATCTGGCAATTTTTGATTCACACTCGTCTTCAGCTAGATACAAAGTATGTAGACACATATGATTCCTTTTCTCATACAAGCATTTGGGTTTTATTTGAACCAATCTGAATTGTCTCGATACCAGATTTGGTTGGTAGCAAAGGAGAACACATTGGCCCTTGGAGGGTCGAAGTCGGTGATAGAATAGCCTTGGGGTGAGAAAAGCTTCCCAAATAACTATGGATTCAGTTTGTTGATCCGGAGACATTGTTGGAAACTTTCGAGTGAACCATTCAGGACCCACTGTCCTTTGTACGAATGGAGCCATTGAAGGGCTAAATTGATGACATTTAGCAAACATCATTATATATGCTAAAAAATGTTCGCGAAGCTTCCCAGTTTCTTCTTTTGGAGTTAGCAGAGCCAACCTAGTTCCTTCTACAGCTCGATTTCTGATGTTCGGATCTTCTTCATTCACAACACCTCGAAATGGGAGATGAGCTTCGAAAGTAGCCTTGAGCCATAGTTGCAACAACCAGAAGGGACCAGCAAAAAGTAGAGATCCTGTTTTATAGTTCTTAACAAGGTATGTTGCTTCACCAAGATTTTCATAAAGGAATCCTAGAATTAACTGGCTTAGGTTTAGTTTTTTCCCAGCATGTAGTTGATTAGCCATACAGAGATACCTCTTTGCTACCTGTATGGACCTAGAACAGAAAACGCACCTCGAGAGCCATAATGCTAGAAAAGCAATATGCTCTTCATCCGAGACTACTTCATTGGTTTCGTCATGATATTGTTGAATGAAAGCAGTATAAGTGACTGTTGCTTCGTTAAAGTTGATGGTGTCAGTATACATGACATTGGGGTCAAAGGTTTCTCCGGTTGGTCGAAGCCCCGTGATAGCGGCTATGTCGAAAAGAGTGGGGGTGACCATTCCACATGGAAGATGGAAAGTGTTGTGGGAAGCATCCCAGAAATGAACTGATGCTACTAGCATGGTTTGGTTGTATTCTAAACCTGTTTTGGATAATTGGATTAAGTCATAAATCCCTAGTTGTTTCCTGAAAGAAGCCTTTTGTTTTTCTGCCCTCGCTAGCCAGGCGTAGTACAGTTCAGGATCTTTTGCTAAAGGAATTGACCTAAAAACTTTCACAAAATTGGTTACATAGTTTAACCTAATTTTCTCTAAGGCTGAAGGGGTTGCAGTCAAAGTTTCTTCTGCACGATCAGGATCTGCTAAGATTGGATGACCATTTTCATCTATTTTATTCTTGCTAACTAGGGGCCTAGTTTTATAATAAGTAGGAAAGAATTTATTCAATGAGGAGTTATTTTCTCCTGGTAAAGGACCCATGAAGGCATGAGTTTTTCCAGAAAGTTCAAAGGGAATGATTACCTGAGAAGCATAAATGGCGCGCGCCTCTGCAGTGTTTGGGCTTGGTATGTGTTCTTGATCCCCTGTCCGTATAGGATTTTGAAGTTTTAGAACGGGTTGAAGAACATTTGAAGAAGACGTCGTGGATAAGTTTGATTTGGGAAATGGGTTTGAATGTAACCGAAGATGTTCTTTTCTGTGGAGAGAATGAGGAGATAGAAGTGAAAGTTATATGAAGGTAGAGGTTCAAGTATTTAAAGGTTTAACGGAAACCCTTTCAAATCTTTTGGGTAAAAGCCAAGAGACACGCGGCATGCGTTAATTTAATCCAACGGCGGTCGAATAATTATTAGCTTTACTCCTAGTATATAGGAGTAATGATCTTGAAGTAAGACCAGAACGTGGGAATGTAAGTTATGAAAAGACATCTTTGAAAATGACAAGACGTTTTGGAAGCAGAGTCATAAATGATTATGACGTCAGTCAATAGTCTTGGAACTCTAAGAAGTAAGTAAAACAAAATCTCGTTATAACAAGAAACGCCTATTTCTCTTGTTTTCGAAACAGGCATTTATTGGGGGCAATTTGTTAGCTGAGGATTTCGTTTGGGAAGAATATCCTTCGAAGGTTTGAAATTCGAAGGAAGATGGTTACTGATGACCATCTTTGAGATCAAAAATGGCTACTGATGGCCATGTTCGAGAATGATGGTTTAAGTTGGAACAGAGACAGTTAGCATTGAAGCTAAATTCGAAAAGAATTATCTTTTGGGACTTAAACGTTTTTACGAAATATGTCAAGTACTGAAGCTTAGCGTATTTTTGTGGTATTCTTGGTTCTGATTACGATGCCACGCGTCGAAAGAGGATTCAGGCGGGAGGATTTGAATTTCGAAGTAGTTTATATAACTGCACAAAGACAGATGGCATCCCAAGGATTCACGTGAGTAACGTGGCATCAGATTAGTGTAGGACCGTTAGGGTCAAATTTAGTATAAATAAGGGTCTTAGTATTAGGATTCCGTGTGTTCATTTTGTAAAAATCACTCACAAATCACTCAAGTATCAAGTGTTTAGAGAACGAGTTTCGCTGAGACATGTACGTATGACACCAACGTCAATTTAAATTCATTTGTATCTTTCTTTATTCAAGTATCTTTGGATATCACTGCATTTCGTTTACTTTCTGTCATTTACATTCCTGCACTCTTTATTTTCATTCTATTTAGTTTCGAAGCATTTAAGTTTCTGCACTTTAAGATTCTTGCACTTTACAGTTTTGTCTTATATTTTATCTTTGTCTTACCCTTCGCTGATGTTATATTTACGTGTATAACAAGGTGATTGCTAATCTTTATTTCTTTGATTAAGTATTTCTTATTTCGAGAACAAGTCAACCATAGACATAATTCGAACTATCATAAATAACAACCTCTTTTGACTATGTCCTAGGATCAATCTAGTCGATCCTGCGAGTAACCAAATCATATTTATTATAGTTTGGAAGACTAGCGGTTGTTTACCGGAAATCACCGTAAACAGACCCGACATAGCATATGCAGTAAGTCTTGTAAGCAGGTACATGGCGAACCCTGGAAAGGCTCACTGGCAAGCATTGAAGTGGATTTTAAGGTACATGAATGGGTCTCTGAATAGAGTCCTAATTTATGGTGGAGCCTTGGGCGAAGATAGTAAAGCAGTAATAGAAGGATATGTCGACTCTGATTATGCAGGTTGTATGGATTCTAGAAAATCTATTTCTGGATATGTTTTCACTATGTTTGGCACTGCAATTAGTTGGAAAGCAACACTTCAGAAGGTTGTTGCTCTGTCAACCACTGAAGCGGAGTATATTGCCCTAACTGAAGCTGTGAAAGAAGCATTGTGGCTTGAAGGTTTTGCGAAGGAGCTGAAACTTCAAGGTAGAGGTATCACTGTTAAATGTGATAGTCAAAGTGCAATACACCTGTCGAAGAATTCAGCCTATCATGAGCGAACTAAGCACATTGATGTGAGGCTGCATTTCGTCAGAGGAGTAATCGAGCGTGGAGAAGTTCAAGTGCTGAAGGTTTCGACTGAAGATAATGCTGCTGATATGATCACCAAGACATTGCCGAGTTGCAAGTTTTTTCACTGTATGCAGTTGATAAAGCTGCACGAAGAAAGCTAGTTTGTTACCTTGATGTTGTAGAGTTAGATCCAAGGTGGAGATTTGTGAGATATTGGATCGAACTCTAGTATGGCCGAAGGGTAGCTTCTTGGTTCGACAAGATTAAGCATGAAGTCGAAGGTTGTTCACATGCTTGTGTCGAAGATGCTAGGGTTGTTAGCATGTTAAATTAGGTTTAGTGTTTAAACCCTAATTTGTTAAGTTAGCTTGTTTATTAAGTTGGCTTGTGTAATGGGCCTTGTGGAAAAAGCCCATTAGTTAGTATGTTAGGTTTTATTATAAATAGCATACTAGTCTCTCATCATTGCTAAGCAACAAATCCTAATTTAGGGTGAGAGAGGTTATTTGTTATTCTTGTAAACTTGTAATCTTATTTTCTAAGAGAAAGTGAAAGAATAACAGTTATAACCAATTCTTGTGTTCCTCTTCTTCCTTGTCCTTTATTCTTCCCTTGCATTATACTTTGTTCTTGGTATTGAATTCACAACAGAAAAAAAATAAAATGTATTAAATGAAAAATCTAATTACAAAAGGTTGGGTCATAATGTAAGCGGACTTGGATCTCTCTCCCTTTTTTTCTCTTCATTCCTCTCCATCCTCTCTATCTCTCTTAATCTCACTCTCTCTCTCTCTCTCTCTCTCTCTCTCTCTCTCTCTTCATTATAAAATCATTTTTTAAGGAGAGAATAAAGTTAAGAGAGGGATAGAGAGAAATGAGAGAAATGGAGAAAAAAAAAAGGAGAAGAGGATCCAAAATGAAGTACAACAAGTTTCATGGTTTCAAGAGAATAAGGTGTGAAATTCGATTTATACAGTAAAAATACAAAGAAATTTGCAAGTCTCGTCCGGCAAGGTTTATTTATTGTCTCTTCTTTCCCTTAGTTTTCTTACATTTTTTGTTTTCTATTTTTTAATTTCATACCTGTATTTTTGTTTTTGCAGCACCAAATTAATGAACTCCTTTCCCCTTTGCTTTAAAAATGATGTCTTTTTGTTTGTATCATACTATTTATCTATATTTTGAGAGGGAATGACAATAGATTACAACACTATAATTTAGATGACAATGTGTGTAGTGAGTCGGTGCCACAACTGGTTCCCAAATTAGTGTTTGAGGTTTCAAAGAAAATGCTGATAGAATATAGCCACAATCCGTCACCAGCTTTAGGGGGGTGTTGGAATTATAAAATATTGGAATTATAAATTTGTATTTAGGAGTCAATACATGTACCTAGAAGTCTATGCCTAGAAAATTACATACATGTATCTAGGAACTAGTAACATCCTTGAAAATCTTATCTTTTATTTACTCTCTAGTGTGTATATAATCAAATTACTTGAGTGCATTAGAATCTCAAGCATTTCACCAAATATTCACTTCTCTACATGGTATCAAGAGCTCTCGATCCTGAGAGACTTGCTTCCGCATAAACCCTAGCCGTCTTCATTTCGGTAAATCCCAAGTCACCTTTATCGTGATAATCTTTTTGCCTTTATTGCAGCCTTGTTACCCTTCATTACAATTTTTTCTTCCTTCATTGCAGCCATGTTACCCTTCATTACAGCCTTGTTACCCTGTCCAGAAACACCTCACACAAGCCCCTCGTTATTCCTTTCATCTGACAACCCTTCATTGTTGTCTTGTAGGCCCCTCTTGAGGAATATTTCATCTTCTTGTTGTTATTTTTATTTTTAGATTGCTACAAATGGCTAAAAAAAATTATGTTGATTACTCTTTATCATTCAATGAGGATGAGGTGAATCGTTTAAAGGTTATATTTGACTCTGTCAGTAAGCCTTTTGGAAATTGTTCTCTACCGATGACCGACTTGAGCATATGCTCTCAATCCTTTAGTGTTTGCGATAAAATCCCTAAGAATGCTTGGATTTTGGACTCTGGTGCCACCGACCATATGACATTCAATCCCAGTTGGATTTCATCTTACACCTCCTTTGAGAAGAACCATTATGTTACGGTTGCTAATGGTTCTTATGCCCGTATTGATGGCTCTGGGAGAGTTAACTTGCAACCTTCACTTCAATTACAGGATGTGCTACATGTTCCCACACTCTCTCACAACCTAATATATGTTCGTAAACTCACCCGTGATCAGAATTGTAAAATAATATTTTTCACTTCTTATTAGGTTTTTCAGGATCTTACCACGGGGAAGACAATTGGAGTTGCTAAGGAAAAGGGAGGGTTGTACTACCTATCTATTGAACCAAATTGTTCGAAGGTCTTGGCTTCCTACTTGCAGACAGAGTCTTCGGTGTCCTCTTCTCATTCCACTGCACAAATTTGGCTTCAACACAAACGTCTTGGGCATCCACCATTCTCTTTAGTTAGTGTAGGTAATCCCTCTTCTACTACTATCTCAGACGTCCTTCTAGTTGAGGGCCTTAAACACAATCTTATTAGCATTTCAGTCAATTGTGCGACAAAGTATACTCGATATCTTTTTCAAAAGAAAGTTGCACAATTAGACACAATGATAAGAAAGATGATGTGTTCAAAGGCCTGAGGGTAAACAATGTATACATGCTTGACCTAAATGAGGTATCAATGACTGAGGCCAAATGTCTTGCCACTATGAGTGAAGACTCGTGGCTTTGGCATAGACGTCTGGCTCATGTTAACTTTGACTTGCTTAATAAAATCGTTTCAAAAGACCTAGTAGTTGGCCTACCCAAAATTAAGTTCTCCAAAGATCACTTATGTGATGCTTATCAAATGGGGAAGCAAACAAGGATCTCGTTTAAATCGAAAAACATTGTTTCCACAACAGGACCTCTTGAACTTCTTCATATGGATCTCTTTGGACCATCTAGAATAAACAGTCTAGGTGAGAACTATTATGGGTTTGTCATAATAGATGATTTCTCTAGGTATTGTTGGACGATTTTCTTGGCAAGCAAAAGTGACACTTTCTCTGCATTTAAAAAATTTGCCAAAATGTTTCAAAATAAATTGAATACTAGTATTGTATCCATCCGATTGTGGAGAAGAGGTCGTGGTGTTGACGGGAAGATATATATGGATTATCATATTTTCATTTATTTATACTTTAAGTAATAATAATTATTTATTTATTTATTTATTTATTTATTTTATTTTTATATTTTTTTGGATAATACCTTGGTGAACACCGTCATCATATGATAATGATGACTATACATTTATGATATTTTTTTCAAGAGAGCCTTATAAGGAAGGAGATTTTAATGTGAATCTTATTTTAGTGATTTGGTGATATATCATGGAATTGAGATGAATTGGAACCACGCTGGCTTGCATGGATTGAGATGATATACCATAGGATACAACAAACATTCTTTTTAAGTGAGATTCTTCTAGTTTTTCTTTGTTTTTAATTCCTCTATAGGTAATTAGAATTTTCTTGATGATTCATAAAAAGTAATTATTTATTACACGCGTCTTGCACTTAAAAAATACTAACGGATAATAAACATATATCGCTTTATGCAAATCTTTATTTTAAAAAGGAAACAAATCAAGAATATATGTTTATATTGCAATGTATGTTGAAAATACGTGGACTTAGTGTACATTTATTTTACAAATTAGTTAAGACCCATTTGAGGTGTGTTTAGTGGTGGGACTAGAAGAATTTTTGCTAACTATGTTTTCCAACTTTTTTTTCAATGAATCCAATTTTTTTAACTAAAATTTCAATATATTTAGTTTTTAAAAAAATTGTCAAAATAATCAACGCGTACTTCTATTTAACGCGTCGATTGCATTTCTATCGGTGTTTTCTCAGTTTTATTTATGTTTTCTTCTGATTTTATGTTTTTTATACAGTATTTTTGCAAAATATTCTTCGTACGTAAATAATAATAAAAGATATATATTCTCTGCATATTTTTGTCTTTCACGATACAAACAATAAATGAAAAAAATAAAACGCATTAACTGAAAAATCTAATTACAAAAGGTTGGGTCATGATGTAAGCGGACTTGGATCTCTCCTCCCCTTTTTCTCTCCATTCTTCTCCATCCTCTCTATCTCTCTCTTAATCTCACTCTCTCTCTTCATTATAAAATCATATTTTTAAAGAGAGAGAATAAAGTTAAGAGAGAGATAGAGAGGAAGGAGAGAAATGGAGAGATAGAGAGGAAGGAGAGAAATGGAGAGAAAAAGGGGAGAAGAGGATCCAAAATGAAGTACAGCAATTGTTGCATCTCAAAAATTATCCTCTTTATTTGAGCTATAAGTTATTGATGGCGTTTATTTCATCGTTCGAAAATGGAAGAAAAATAATAAAGAGTTTTCATGGTTTCAAGAGAATATGGCGTGAAATTCGGTTTAGACAGTAAAAATACAAAGAAATTTGCAAGTCTCGTCCGAAAGGTGCTATGAGCTTGGTTCTCGCGCAGCTAGGACTGTTTCGACGTTCTCTATAACTTTCGTGTTCGGCTTAGAGACCAATTCTTTGAGGAAGGCGGTCAAATTTGGGGTTTATGAGTAGTCGGTGGTGCTAAACTGTTGTTTTCGGACATTAAAAAAATTCATATCTCATGGTCCGCTTGACCGATTCTTGCGGCTACAAGTCACAAATTTGGTCATCTTCGCATTGACGTTGGTTTCGTTTTGGAATTTCGTGTCGAACCGTGTTTCCCCGAAAACGAGAAAAAAAGAGATACGTTGGGGACATTTCAGACATTTCACCGCTCACACTATATAAACCATTTTCCCTTTTTTTTCTCTCATAACTTCAATGCATCCAAAATTCTCAAAAACAAAACTCAATTTTCTCCCACTTCTCTCTAGAATCAAAATACAAAAAATATAGCAAAAGTTCAAGAACATGATGAAGATGGTGAAGAACGCTTAGAACAAAATTCAAGAACTCAATCTATCTCATCAAGATCCACTCTCTCCACCCGATCACCACCGAACCACCGCCGCCACGCTCCGGCCAGCCTCCACAATATTCGGCAAACTTCCCTCCGGCGATCGCTTTCCGGCACGATACTTCTCTCTCCGCCATCCGATCATGATCGTGTAACCGACAATCTCTCCCTCCTCCTTGCGCGACTTCGGCAACGTCATCACCTCCGTCTTCGAATTTGTGTTCTTCGATTCGGTAATTTTCTTGAACTTCCAATTGAATGTAATTGTTGCTTGTAGTTGATGATGATATTGTTGTTGCTATTGCTAATTGGAAAATTTGGATGTGGTTTGATTGAGCTAATGTTGAAAATTGATTGAAGTTGTGGTTTATGTAATAATGTGTATCAATTTTTAAGCATTGATTCCTATTTAGTATAAATCGTACAAGCGAATGTCTAACTTCAATTATAAAATAACAGCAAAATAAAAATTTAAAAGATGAACATTAAAATGAACCATCTATGGCTAGTATCTCATATATACGTTCGCATCTACATGTTGATCTATGCCTCCAAGGACCTTAATGACGATAAAAAATATACAGTAGTTAAATTGAAAAATAAAAATACCTCTTATATTAATACATTTGACCAAGAGAGTATTAATTATGATTTGTAAAATTCCTTTATATATCAGAGATAAACTTATATAATTCAACCAAAATTCAATCTATTTTGAACCAAATATTATAATGAACCAAAATTCACATTACTGTTTCAATCTATGTATTAGCTGAAGATTTCGTTTGAGAAGAATGTCCTTCGAAGATTTGGAATTCAAAGGAAGATGGTTACTGATGATCATCTTTGAAGATAAAAATGGCTACTGGTGGCCATGCTTCGAGAATGATGTTTAAGTTGGAACAAAGATAGTGAGCGCCGAAGCTAAATTCGAAAAGAATGGTCTTTGGGACTTAGACGTTTTTGCGAAATATGCGAAGTACTGAAGCTTAGCGTGTTTTCGTGGCATTCTCGATTCTGATTACGTTGCCACGCGTCGAAAGAGGATTCAGGCGGGAGGATTTGAATTTCGAAGTAGTTTATATAACTGCACAAAGACAGATGGCATCCCAGGGATTCTCGAAGAATAACGTGGCATCAGATTAGTGTAGGACCGTTAGGGTCAAATTTAGTATAAATAAAGGTCTTAGTATTAGGATTCCGTGTGTTCATTTTGTACAAATCACTCACATATTACTCAAGTATCAAGTGTTAAGAGAAAGAGTTCGCTGAGAAATGTACGTATGACACCAACACCATTTTAAATACATGTGTATTTTTCTTTATGCAATTATCTTTCGATATTACTGCATTCCATTTACTTTATGTCATTTATATTCCTGCACTCTTTACTTTCATGTCATCTAATTTTCGAAGCATTTAACTTTTCTACACTTTAAGATTCTTGCACTTTTACAGTTTTGTCTTATGTTTTATCTTTAACTTACCTTTCACTGATGTTATATTTACGTGTATAACAAGGTGATTGCTAATCTTTATTTCCTTGATTAAGTATTTCTTATTTCGAGACACACCAACCATAGACATAATTCGAACTATCATGAATAACAACCTTTTTGACTATGTCCTAGGATCAATCTAGTCGATCCTGCGAGTAACCAAATCATATTTATTATAGTTTAGAAGACTAGCGGTTGTTTACCGGAAATCACCGTAAACAAATTGGCACACCCAGTGGGATGGAAGAAAGCTTGGTGGGCTTCCTGGTCAAATGCCACAGGGAAAACACTGAAATTGCACTATGTCCCAGATGTGGAGCAGTCTATGACGAAATACAGGCACGGTCATTCGAAAGGGTGTATTGCTATATGGGTAGAGAAACTCAGGGACTTCGTCCTAAACTGTATGGTTTCGATATATGGACTCCATCGAAGAGACCTGACAGCCCACATCCTAGAGCTCGAAGAGTCACATTCAAGGTCCCTGCGGACGTACCTAGGGACAGATGGATGCAAGCTGGTGCAAGGACCAACAAATGGCGAAGTTGGGACCAAGGGGGAAGGACTGCAACAGCGTATAGGAAACAATTCCAAACCTCAAATCGAGAGATGTACAGGTTGGAGAACTACAAAGGCAAAAATCTTATGTCCAGATCCCAATGGAGAAGACACTAGAGGATGAAGAAGGCTCAAAGAGAATACAAACCGAGGGAAATCGGAGAATCGAGTAGTAACCAAGTCCCAACCCAGGGGGCAAGGTCAAGCAAACCTCCAGTGGAACGCAAATTGTTCGATTCTGAAAATGAGAAAGAAGAGGAAAAGATGCATTCCAGCCCTTGGAAAGAAGATGATAGAATGACAAATGATTTTGACTCTGATGGGGTATCATCTATAAACCTCAACTGCAATGTTGTGTCTGTACTCCCTCATGAGTTTAATCAAGAAACTGAAGTTGAAGATTGTGAAGAGGCTGACGTCGAAGAGATGGCAAAACACAGACCTGTGTGTTACTATGTGCTGAACAATGGTGCAGTTGAAGAGCAGAATGCTTTCTTTGAGAGGCCTGATGAAGGTATGCGAAACCATTTGAAACCACTCTACATAAGGGCTAAGATTGAAAATGTTGGCATTAATAAAGTCCTGGTAGATGGAGGGGCAGCGTTGAACCTAATGCCCCAATACATGTTGAAAAGAATTGGTATGTTTGATACTGATATAAGGCCACATAACATGGTTTTATCTAACTACGAAGGCAAAATAGGGCAAACCTTGGGAGTTGTCCAAGTAAATCTAACGGTGGGTTCAGTCACGAGGCCAACTATGTTTATGGTCATACCAGCAAAAGCAAATTATAACCTCTTGCTCGGAAGGGAATGGATCCATGGAGTTGCTGTTGTGCCTTCGACAATGCATCAAAGGTTAACCATTTGGAGAGAAGATGGCATAGTAGAGAATATTGAGGGGGATCAGAGTTATTACATGGCTGAAGTTAATCAAGTTAATAAGACTAACTTCGATAGGAACTTGGCAAACATAGGACCTTGCCATGCTGCGGAAGATATATACACCCCAAACAAGAATGCATTGTATTACTTGTCTTTGCACCCAAATGGGTTCCAATGGAATAGGGAAATAATGGACGGCCCAGAAGATACCGCACCAATAGAGCATTATCCAACAATACGGCCAACAGGCTGGGATGACGACGTTGATGATGTTTGAGTCATCATTCTTCGAAAATATTTCGGCTTATATAGCCGAGAATAAAAGAAAGACGGCTCTCGAAGCCGAATTATCAAACATGTTGGTTAATGCAAGTCTAAGAAAGGAAGAAACGACAGATTCGGGGATACATATGATCCCTCAACCACCTGAAGATCCAGTTCGAGTCGAAGAAATCTCAGGAAAAGATTCGAGTCAAAGGTTAGACCCAATCTACGACGAAGAACCCTTGGGATTCGAGAAGGACCCAATGGCATCAAACATAAAAATGTTAGCCCAAGATCCACTCGAAGAAGTAAATCTTGGAGACGAGGATCGAAAGAGGATAACATACGTCAGTGCGAAATTAGACCCAGCGTTGAAATCAAGAGTTATCAAGTTGTTAAAAGAAAACAAAGACTGTTTCGCTTGGGATTATGACGAGATTCCTGGTTTAGGAAGAGACCTGGTCGAAATAAAGTTGCCAATAAAGGAAGGGAAGAAGCCCATAAAGCAGACTCCTAGAAGGTTCGCGCCAGAGATCCATTCAAAGATTAAAGCAGAGGTCGAAAGGCTTCTACGTTGCAAGTTCATCCAAACTACAAGGTACGTTGAATGGATTGCCAATATTGTACCTGTTATAAAAAATAATGGTTCATTAAGAGTATGCATAAATTTTCGTGATCTGAATGCAGCAACTCCTAAGGATGAATATCGCATGCCTGTGGCAGAAATGCTAGTAGATTCAGCCGCAGGCTTCGAATACCTAAGTATGTTGGATGGATACTCTGGGTATAATCAGATCTTCATTGCAGAAGAAGATGTGTCTAAAACACCTTTTCGTTGCCCAGGGGCAATAGGCACCTATATGTGGGTTGTAATGCCTTTCGGTTTAAAGAATGCTGGGGAAACCTATCAAAGAGCAATGAACTCTATATTCCATGATTTTATAGAAACATTCATGCAAGTATACATAGATGACATCGTTGTGAAATCTGTTTCAGATTACGATCATCTTGATCATCTAAGCCAATCATTCGAAAGAATGAGAAAACATGGCTTAAAGATGAATCCTCTTAAATGTGCTTTCTTTGTGCAGGCTGGAGATTTCCTGGGCTTCGTAGTCCATAAGAAGGGAATAGAAATTAACCAGAATAAAACGAAGGCTATCATGGAAACTAAGCCTCCATCCACGAAGAAAGAACTGCAGTCCTTACTGGGGAAGATAAACTTCTTGAGAAGGTTTATCTCTAATTTGAGTGGACGCACGCAAGCTTTCTCCCCTCTACTTCGACTCAAGCAAGGAAAGTTCGAATGGCGTGCTGAACATCAAGAAGCTTTTGATAAAATCAAGCAATACTTGATCCATCCACCAATTTTGTATCCCCCAAATGGGAAGAAGCACATGCGCCTGTATATTTCGGCTTCAGATAATACAATAGGCTGTATGTTAGCGCAAGAAGATGAAAATGGCATCGAAAGAGCCATTTATTATTTAAGTAGAGTACTCAATGATGCAGAGACTAGGTATAGCGCAATAGAAAAACTCTGCCTTTGTTTATATTTCTCTTGTATCGAACTTAAGTATTATATAAAGCCAGTTGATGTTTATGTTTCGTCTCATTGTGATGTTATCAAACATATGCTATCAAAGCCAATATTGCATAGTCGAATTGGCAAATGGGCTTTAGCCCTTACTGAATACTCACTGATATTTCAACCTCTTAAGGCAATGAAAGGTCAGATTGTATCAGATTTCATTGTTGACTATGCAGTGGTTGAGAACCCTCAACAATATGTAGACTTGAAGCCTTGGAAGCTATACTTCGATGGTTCGACTCATAGAGAGGGAACTGGTGTTGGAATGTTGATAATTTCTCCTGATGGAATTCCAACAAAGCTCAAGTACAAGATTGAAGGTCCCTTATGCTCCAACAACGAAGCTGAATATGAAGCACTGATTGCTGGACTTGAAGCTTTGTTAGAATTGAGGGCAACCAGAGTCGAAATTAAAGGAGACTCTGAACTAGTGATTAAGCAACTAACAAAGGAATACAAATGCATCAAAGAAAACTTGATCATGTACTTTGTCATAGCAAATAGGTTGCTTAAAAAATTTGAATATGTGGAGTTAAATCACGTCTCGAGGACAAAGAATCAAGAAGCAAATGATCTGGCACAGTTAGCCTCAGGATACAGGGTATCAAAAGAGAAATTAGAGGAACTGATCGAAGTAAGAGGAAAAGCAATGGCTACCAAGCTTTCCCCAAATGACCTGGAGAATTCACAATTAGGTTTTGCCAGCAAAGAAGAGTTTGAAGTATTAAATATAGACTCTTTAGCAGACACAGATTGGAGGAGTCCAATTGTGAACTATCTAAAAGATCCTTCGACAGACACGAATAGAAAGGTGAAGTATAGAGCTTTATCATATTTCCTGATGGGGAACGAATTGTTTAAGAAAACTCATGAAGGAGTCTTGTTGAAATGTCTGGGTGAAGTAGAAGCATATTTGGCTCTCTCAAATGTACACAGTGGAGCATGTGGTGCACATCAAGCGGGGCACAAAATGAAATGGCTTCTGTTTCGATATGGAATGTATTGGCCTTCTATGTTAAAAGACTGCATAGAATTCGCAAAAGGGTGTCAAGAATGCCAAGAGCATGCAGGTATTCAACACGCTCCAGCGAATGAGTTAAGTTCAATAATAAAACCATGGCCTTTCAGAGGCTGGGCACTAGATCTGATTGGAGAATTCACCCTAAATCCTCTAAGGGTCAAAGATACATACTAGTAGGAATAGACTACTTCACAAAATGGGTCGAAGGGATACCGCTGGCGAATGTGGACCAAGAGGCTGTGATTGAGTTTATTCAAAAACACATCATATACAGATTTGGAATCCCAGAAAGTATAACCACAGATCAAGGATCAGTGTTCACTGGGAGAAAGATGCAAGACTTCGTCAAATAAATGGGTTTCAAGTTGCTTACTTCTACACCTTACTATGCTCAGGCAAATGGACAAGTCGAAGCAGCGAATAAGATAATAATCGGTCTCATAAAGAAACATGTAGGAAAAAAGCCTAAGAGTTGGCACAAAACCTTGGACCAAGCGCTTTGGACTTGTCGAACATCTCCAAAAGAAGCTACAAACACTACGCCTTTCCAACTGACATTTGGACATGACGCAGTACTCCCAGTTGAGATATATTTGCAGTCAGTTCGGATACAAAGACAGGCAGAAATTCCTCCTAACATGTATTGGGAGTTGATGATGAACGAATTAGTAGACTTGGACGAAGACAGACTTCGAGCATTGGAGATGATAAAAAGACAAAAAGAAAGAGTGTCCAGAGCGTACAACAACAAGGTGAAAGGTAAAACGTTTATCAATAATGACTTAGTTTGGAAAGTTATTTTACCTATAGATCGAAAGAATCAAACACTTGGTAAATGGTCCCCACACTGGCAGGGACCCTTTCGAATCTTGAAAGTATTCTCGAATAACGCTTACGAGATAGAAGAGTTAGCAGAAGATCGCAGGATCCTAAGAGTAAACGGGAAGTATCTAAAGAGATACAAACCAAGCATGCACGAAGTAAAGATTGCAAAAACGTAGATATTGAGGTATACTACGTAAGCCAAAATGGTTTAACTAACACCAAAATGGCTTTGTGTTCAAACAAACATGTATGGCAAATAAAGTAAGAAGACAAAGAAACTTCAAAATATTTTCCATTAATATCAAAGGAGTATATTCATTACAGAAAAGGTGGTTCCCAAAACATTGAAGGTCACAAAATCCAAAACATAAAAACCTAAAACAAACCACCTCCTAGTTGATCCTTTGATCTAAACCCTCTAGGGGCAACATGGGCAAGCTTTCTGCCTCGAACATGTCCATGGATCCAGAGTTACGCATCCTCCTTAATATTCCCTTTTTGAGGAATATGTAAGATAAGAGCCTTCCATATGGAAGACACGTTACGACCCCTTGACGAGCAGCAGCCATAGAAACTGCTTCAACAAGCCCTTT